>NC_079168.1:51220886-51228386 GCF_947568905.1 Ostrea edulis | reverse complement strand
AAATATCAAATGAATATCTGCAAGCACAACCAAAAAAAAAAGTGTCTGGAAAACTGATAATTCATGCTTTTTCTAAGTCCAAGGGCCATAACTTAGTGAAAAATAAATAGATCAAGACGAAATTTGAATTTGATCTGTAATTTGTTATGGCAAAGCAATGAACCAAATATGAAATAAATATCTGTAAAAGTAAGAACAGAGAAAAAAAGTGTGGAAAACTGATCTGCCGGACTAACAGACAGACAGATGGAGTGCAAGAGTCAGGGTAGAGAGTTTTGATGCAGACTGTTATGTTCCTCTTTCATCAAAATTAATGTTTTCTCTTAACTTCTACAATGTTCATGTTATAGTACTCTAAAAACTTTGAAACTCACTTCATATTTTCAAAATATTTCTTTATGTTCGGCTACATATTATCCAAACATTTCCAATATTGAAACCTACACCACCATTAACAAGAGCACCACCAGGGGTACATAATATGCGTGTGAAAAGCTAATAAGGTGTTTTTCTTATGCCATGATTTGTAGAACTTGGCTTCCAGTAGTATCAGCAATCATCAGGGTGTGATACACTTTCTTTGTATTGTAAAGACAGACAAATCAAGTTCTCTCTATGCAATATTTTCACTTGGAATAAGATGTATGTGTACTAAGTTTGATTGTCCTAGCCCCAACGGTTCAGTCTGTATCCTGCTACTACAACCTTGATCTTGAGAAACAAAAGGCATCCTCCAGTTGGCATAAAGTGTATGTGTACCAAGTTTGATGGTCCTAGCACCAACAGTTCGGTCTGTATGCTGCTTACAAGGTTTTCCTATTAAGTGATACTGCAACCTTGACCTTGAAAAATAATAGACATCTTCCTCTCATTATGGTGATCAACTGTACCAAGCTGTAATACCCTGGAGCTTATGGTTCGGTTTGTATCCTGCCTACAAGGTTTTCCTACTAAGTGATACTGCAACCTTGACATTTGACCTCTAACCTTGAAAAACTGTAGGCATCGTCCTCTCATCATGGTGGTCAAATGCACCAAGTTGCAATATCCTAGAGCTTACAGTTCGGTTTGTATCCTGCATACAAGGTTTTCCTATTAAGTATTACCATGACCTTGACAAACAATAGGCATCGTCCTCTCTTCATGGTGATCAAATACCAAACTGTAATATTATGGAGCTTACAGTTCAGTTTGTATTCTGCCCACAAGGTTTTCATACTAGGTTTTTCTACTAAGTGACACTACGATCATGACCTTTGATCTTGAAAAACAATAGGCATCTTCCTCTCATCATGGTGATCAAATGTACCAAGTTGTAAAATCCTGGAGCTCATGGTTTGGTCTATATCCTGCCCACAAGGTCCGGACAGACGGACAACGCCATACCATAATACTGTTCCATCTTCGATGGGCATATAAAAATTCTAATGTGAAGAAAGAACAAGTTTTTGATGATATTCTTTTTAAAAAATGTGATATTTCAATGAATTGATCTACATGATTTATGTTATCTATGTATATGAATGCCATAAAAATTGTGAATGAAATAACTTTCTGATAAAGGACACATATATCATATAATTGCATTGAATTTTGAAAATCTTGGGGGAGGGGCATGCACATCTGTCAGCGATAACTTGTAGGCTCAAAGTGTGGTAAAAACTTTCACAACCCAGCAATCAATATTTCATTTAAGTGCACATCCTTTTCATTCATACTTTTACATGTGTCTTAATACTTAAAAAATATTACTGGACAATGGCCTATTTCTCTTACCCATTACATGTAATGTGTACTGCCAGTAATAAATTCTTAATGAGAACCTACAATTACTATGTGCTTCCAATTGATGTAGAGAGGGAAACCAGAATAAACTGTAGAGTCCATTTTCATGTCAGAGCTGTGACATTAGTGGCTGGGAGATATATAGAGTACCTGTTGATTTAAACACTAATGATTCTTTTAATCTATCAATTGGAGAATATGGTGCATGCTTAATCATGTTAAGAGTTCCAAGCACTTTTCAAGATAATCATATATGCTATGAAATAAAGTTTTTATAAGATTTGACATACTTGAAACTAATTTTTTACCCAAAATAAACTCATTTTGGAAAATTATTTCAAAATATTGAAAAAATTTAATTAAGAACAAAAAACTATGAGGAGCTGTTTTAGTAGACTAAAACGTGTCTAGCAATAAATCTGACCTTTGACCTTCCCCTTACATAAGCCTAAAAAATGTGACCATGACTTTCCCACACTGCCTGCTTTGACTCATGAACTGATAGGTAGGTAATGATGACTTGCCTGTCAATTTGAAGGTCATACTGATAGGTAAGTAATGATGACTTTCCAGTCAATTTTGAAAGTCATACTGATAGGTAGGTAATGATGACTTTCCAGTCAATTTTGAAGGTCATACTGATAGGTAGGTAATGATGACTTTCCAGTCAATTTTGAAGGTAGACAAAGACGGTATTACACTGTCTTTTGGTGAAGGTCATACTGAAAGGTAGACATGATGGTATCACATTGTTCGCACCTGAGATTTGAAGTAATGTCAAGTTTTTGGGAAATGTATTTTTGATTTCTATATTGAAGGGGAATGAAAGAAGAAGTAAGCAAGCTCACATACCTCACACTCCAACATTGCTTGACAATGCCTCACATATGAAAATATTCATGATATCAAATTTGAAAGTTTAAAAGGACATATTAGGAGTAATGTCAATTTCTAAAATTTCACATAATTTTCAAGGTCCTGTCTTAAAATGGAACTTAAAAAGTGGGGGAAAGAGATCAAATTTTTAAATTATTGGCAAAAATACTGAATTTTTATACCAAATTTTGAGTAAATTTATTTAAACTTTTTTTTAAGAATTGGTATTCTGTTTGGAAAAATATATCAACCAAGTTAATGAATTACCACATTTGAACTATTTCCAAATCTCAACTACTTGTATCATAAATTATAAAACTGAAATACACGTATAGGAGTATAAAAATTAGAAGATGAAATTATTAGATGAAATAGAAACTATAATATGCAGATTTAGAACTTTTTGATTAATCAATCCTTCCGCCACAAATTATAGTTCCTGCCAAATCCTTTCAAAATTTGAATTGACACAAAATTTTTCAACTGGATAGGGTTTAGTGATAGATGTGTAATATGCTTGCACCAATGGGATCAGTATTGAAGCACTAAATACTTAGTTGTAGCATCCTACACAATTGTACTCAAAAGTTCAATCACACCTTACCGGATAGCATAAATGGACGTCGCATGAATAAAAATAATTGTGACATAATGCTGTCCTTTAGTATCTGTTGATGAAAGTCGTTTCCGTCGCTGCTCGGGGTTCCTGTGATTAGTGTATGAAGCGTATAAAACGCATAATAACTGCACGATTACTGGACATGCACCAGGCAATTAACGGTCGATTAATGGACATTACCGTCTGAATAACGGACTAGTAACGGGTTAAACGATTAAGAAACTGATATAAAATATTCTTTCAACATTAGACGAACAGACTTGTAATGGTCATGTGACTGATAAAATGGGTATGATTGAAAATGGATACGGTGTATATCTTTTCAGAGTTATCACGCTTGCTGATATATTTCCATGATACCTCCAAAAGGAAGGTTTATAAATGTTGGGAAAAGTAAAAGTAGAGCATGGGGAAAGGCTACAAGACCCCTATCACCTCCCTCTGACAATGCTAGGGAAGAGCAGACCGCCCAAGTTTCATAGGTAGAAATCTTGTCTGAATCTGGAGAGATTCCCAAAGGCATTACTGTCTGAATAATGGACAATTACTGGGTTAAACGAACGTGGGGCGCATGAGAAACTGAAATAACGTTCTTTCAACGTTAGACGAACGGACTTGTACCGGTCTCGTGGACCTCCTTTTGCCAACCGTTATTTGCCAGTTTCATGCATTTCTTGTCCGTAAATAATGTGGTTGATGTCCATCTTCCGTTGACCCACAGCATGTCCGGTTGTAATCTGGTCGTGACTCCTGTCCAAAGGACATTAACAGATTTGAACTTCACAAGTACAGGAAAAGAACCACAAGTTTTGATAAAAATGCATAACAATGCATAGGTACCGTACACTAAGCAGACTCCATAGTCCGGTAGTGTCCATTTCAAGTTTTGAACATGCTCAAAACTTTCTTCCAGATAGACCGGAGACAAGGAATGTGTTGGCCAAAAGAGAAACAGACAAGAAACGGAAAGGAATGGAGACTTGACAATTTTGTTATCCGTTGGAAGTCCATTAGCGTTATCCGGTGAGGTGTGACTGCTGCTTTATGGTGATACAGCTTGTGTCCATTGATATAGGTAAGTTGTCACACAAAGTCAGCTGAGAATATGTACAGTGCATTTTCACTAGATCAACCGTTTTAAGATCCCTACCCTGCAACCATAATTCCTATCCCAAGGGGTCATGAATTTCACAATTTACATAGAGGTTTCATTCCTCAATACTATGCACTCTAGTTGAGAGTTTGATATACAGAATTCCTAAGATTTTTGAAAAAATAATGCATTTTCACTACATGAATCTATCCTGGCACAGAACACCTGACTAAGAGGCCATAAATATTCACTATTTAGGCATCCTTGCTCATCATGACTGTACACACCGTTTGTCTGTAAGATGTCCCAGATTACAGCGGAAGACTTTTAAAAGATTTCATATATTTTTTAAGGTTTTGACCCTAGGGGTTCAGTATTCCCTAAATTCATAAATTTTTGTTCCAACTTCCCCATAGATATTCCATACCAAATTTGATCAAAGGTGGTCAAGCACTTTAAGAGAAAAGTTAAAGGGGCATGATCCGTAATTTTGCCAACAAAAATTGAATTCATTGAAAACTGCTCTATATTACATGTATATATTTCAGGATCTAATTATTTCAAACACATTTTAACCTAAAAAAAGGCACAGGAATATGTGATTTTGGTGATTAAATAATTATTGTCTAGCAAGACAATAATTCTTCATTATATATTTCTTTACACTAAAAGCGGTAAACTAATGTAGTTTTATTAGGTTTCTCTTGTTTTTGTACAAAATAACTGTTTTTATTAGTCATTAATATATATTCCTATGCCACTGCGAGTTTTAGAAGAAAAAAAAAGAAGGTTGCCCTCACTTTCACAGCTAATGCCCCTTTAATTATGTTCAAAGGTTAAGGAATGATGATGGACATCCACCAGTTGCCAGACATGTAATGTACACATGTTAAGTCAAATTATCATACAGATGACAAAATGACACTGATAAGAGTTCACTGAGACTATCAGCTAAGGGGAACTAAAATGTGCTGTAAATTCATTGGGATGAGTGGGAGGTGGGGTGGGGGTGTATTATGTCCCCTTCATATGGTGGGCTTGCAATTGGTGCAATTAAAAACTCTATGGTATATGGACATGGGCATAATTGTTCCTGAGTGAAAACTTAGATTTTTCACACCACTGTTTCATTTCATAGTCAATTTTCATAATAAATACCTTTTCCTTCTAGCAGCACTGCTGGAAACCAGAATGATGATACAAAAATCAATACGAAATTTAAACAGTGTAGCTGCTCTTTGTGGATTCCTGTTTTCTCAATTTAACTTATTGAATTAAAGTGTACCGACTACCAGCGCTGTAAAGAAATAGTGCCCAACTGTCAACACCATAAAGAAATAGTACCCAACTGTCAACACCATAAAGAAATAGTACCCAACTGTCTACACTGTAAAGAAATAGTGCCCAACTGTCAACACCATAAAGAAATAGTGCCCAACTGTCAACACCATAAAGAAATAGTACCCAACTGTCTACACTGTAAAGAAATAGTGCCCAACTGTCAACACCATAAAGAAATAGTACCCAACTGTCTACACTGTAAAGAAATAGTGCCCAACTGTCAACACCGTTAAGAAATAGTACCCAACTGTCAACACCGTTAAGAAATAGTCTGTCAACACCATAAAGAAATAGTGTCGAACTATCTTTCTTTGTATATAAATTGAATTGAATCAAATTTGAGAAGAACAAGAATATCAGTAAAACTGATGGATGCTCCCCGAAATGAATCTAACCAACGAACTACTTCATATGACAAATGACTTGCACAATGATCAATAACTATTGAAATATTGTTGAAATGATGGTTTCTTTTTCATATATAAGGTATGTTGAGTGACAATGACCTTTACAAAATGACCTTGAGTGACCTTTGTCTGAAAGTCATTTCCCTATTACTTACTTGTGTATCAATATATGATCAATACCTATTCAAAGGCTGTTGAAATAAGGTACTTTTTCTTTATATAAGGTATATGTCCTGAGTGACCTTGACCTTTCCAAAATGACCTTGAGAGACTTTGGTCCAAAAGATCAATAACTTGAAATATTGTTGAAATGAGGTATTTTTTTCATATATAAAGTACATGTTCTGAGTGACCTTAACCTTTGCAAAATGACCTTGAGTGACCTTTGTCTGAAAGCCATTTGCCTATTACTTATTTGTGTGATATATGATCAATACCTTTTCAAAAACTGTTGAAATAAAGAACTTTTTACATATATAAGGTATATGTTCTGAGTGACCTTGACCTTTCCAAAATGACCTTGGTCCAAAAGTCCCTGTCTCAAGGAATATTTATGTTCAATCATGATCAATCTCTGATGAAACATTTAGGAGATGGGAACTTTTATATCAAAAACTGTTGAAATAAAAATGTTTAAAAGTTCTGAGTGACCTTGACCTTTCCAAAGCGACCTTGAAAGACCTTGGTTCAAAAGTCCTTGTCTCAAGGAACATTTGTGATCAATTATATCAATTTCTGATGAAATGTTTCGGAGATATGAGCTCTGACAGACGGACAGACATGACGGCAACTATATGCTCCCCTGAAATGTCTCCTCCGAATAAAATGAAATTAATGCCAGTCTGAAATTCACACAAGCTAGCTTTCAATCATTTTCAGCATCTTTTTCAGATTTTGTGGTTTAACCAAAATTAAAATCAATAATACATAAAAAATTACTTTGTAAAGTTCCATTTTCACTATAAAGGCACATTTATCTGATTTTATTAGAAAATATGTTAAAGAATTTTTTTCAAACCACATTTAAATTAACTATTTTTATGGACTTATACATCATGGGAATATGAAGTACTCAAGCTTACCTCAATGTGGAACTACAGTGACATTTAACTTTGTGCTCTTGCACTACTAAACTGTCAATTATCACCTATACTTAAATGGTACATTATGCTTATTGATATTTAAGAATAGTAATGAATTATACAAATTTATCAAATTTAATCTAAATATTTTTTTTAATTTGGAGGAGAATTGGTGGACAAATTTAAGAAAAATATAGAAAAAATCCCAATGATAACATCTCAGCAATTTTCTCATTTGCTAGGGTCTGAAAACCTTACCACTGTGACATCACAATGTACGAACAGCTACATGTTGTA
>NC_079168.1:50970886-51215886 GCF_947568905.1 Ostrea edulis | reverse complement strand
TTAAATAGGTAACTGCATTAGTAAGTGGTTTTTTTTATAGGTAACTGTGCATTAGTAAGTGTTTTTTTTTATAGGTAACTGTGCATTAGTAAGGTTTTTTTTTTTTTATAGGTAACTGTGCATTAGTAAGTGGTTTTTTTTAATAGGTAACTGCATTAGTAAGTGTTTTTTTTTATAGGTAACTGTGCATTAGTAAGTGGTTTTTTATAGGTAACTGTGCATTAGTAAGTGGGTTTTTTTTTTTATAGGTAACTGTGCATTAGTAAGTGGTTTTTTTTAATAGGTAACTGCATTAGTAAGTTTTTTTTTTATAGGTAACTGTGCATTAGTAAGTGGTTTTTTTTATAGGTAACTGTGCATTAGTAAGTGGTTTTTTATAGGTAACTGTGCATTAGTAAGTGGTTTTTTTTTTATAGGTAACTGTGCATTAGTAAGTGGTTTTTTTTAATAGGTAACTGCATTAGTAAGTTTTTTTTTTTATAGGTAACTGTGCATTAGTAAGTGGTTTTTTTTATAGGTAACTGTGCATTAGTAAGTGGTTTTTTTTATAGGTAACTGTGCATTAGTAAGTGGGTTTTTTTTTATAGGTAACTGTGCATTAGTAAGTGGTTTTTTTTAATAGGTAACTGCATTAGTAAGTTTTTTTTTTATAGGTAACTGTGCATTAGTAAGTGGTTTTTTTTTATAGGTAACTGTGCATTAGTAAGTGGTTTTTTATAGGTAACTGTGCATTAGTAAGTGGTTTTTTTTTGATAGGTAACTGTGCATTAGTAAGTGGTTTTTTTTTATAGGTAACTGCATTAGTAAGTGTTTTTTGTATAGGTAACTGTGCATTAGTAAGTGTTTTTTGATAGGTAACTGTGCATTAGTAAGTGTTTTTTTTATAGGTAACTGCATTAGTAAGTGGTTTTTTTTTTATAGGTAACTGCATTAGTAAGTGTTTTTTTTATAGGTAACTGTGCATTAGTAAGTGGGTTTTTTTTATAGGTAACTGTGCATTAGTAAGTGGTTTTTTTTAATAGGTAACTGCATTAGTAAGTGGGTTTTTTTTATAGGTAACTGTGCATTAGTAAGTGGTTTTTTTTAATAGGTAACTGCATTAGTAAGTTTTTTTTATTATAGGTAACTGTGCATTAGTAAGTGGTTTTTTTTATAGGTAACTGTGCATTAGTAAGTGGTTTTTTATAGGTAACTGTGCATTAGTAAGTGTTTTTTTTTTTATAGGTAACTGTGCATTAGTAAGTGGTTTTTTTTATAGGTAACTGCATTAGTAAGTGTTTTTTGTATAGGTAACTGTGCATTAGTAAGTGTTTTTTGATAGGTAACTGTGCATTAGTAAGTGGTTTTTTTTAATAGGTAACTGCATTAGTAAGTGTTTTTTTTATAGGTAACTGTGCATTAGTAAGTGGTTTTTTATAGGTAACTGTGCATTAGTAAGTGGGTTTTTTTTTATAGGTAACTGTGCATTAGTAAGTGGTTTTTTTTAATAGGTAACTGCATTAGTAAGTTTTTTTTTTATAGGTAACTGTGCATTAGTAAGTGGTTTTTTTTATAGGTAACTGTGCATTAGTAAGTGGTTTTTTATAGGTAACTGTGCATTAGTAAGTGGTTTTTTTTTTTTTATAGGTAACTGTGCATTAGTAAGTGGTTTTTTTTTATAGGTAACTGCATTAGTAAGTGTTTTTTGTATAGGTAACTGTGCATTAGTAAGTGTTTTTTGATAGGTAACTGTGCATTAGTAAGTGTTTTTTGATAGGTAACTGTGCATTAGTAAGTGTTTTTTGATAGGTAACTGCATTAGTAAGTGTTTTTTTTATAGGTAACTGTGCATTAGTAAGTGGTTTTTTTTTATAGGTAACTGTGCATTAGTAAGTGGTTTTTTTTAATAGGTAACTGCATTAGTAAGTGTTTTTTTTATAGGTAACTGTGCATTAGTAAGTGGTTTTTTATAGGTAACTGTGCATTAGTAAGTGGGTTTTTTTTTATAGGTAACTGTGCATTAGTAAGTGGTTTTTTTTATAGGTAACTGTGCATTAGTAAGTGTTTTTTTAAATAGGTAACTGCATTAGTAAGTGTTTTTTTGATAGGTAACTGTGCATTAGTAAGTGTTTTTTTTATAGGTAAATGTGCATTAGTAAATGGTTTTTTTGATAGGTAACTGTGCATTAGTAAGTGTTTTTTTTTTATAGGTAACTGTGCATTAGTAAGTGTTTTTTTAAATAGGTAACTGTGCATTAGTAAGTGGTTTTTTTTTTATAGGTAACTGTGCATTAGTAAATGGTTTTTTTGATAGGTAACTGTGCATTAGTAAGTGGTTTTTTTTTATAGGTAACTGTGCATTAGTAAGTGGTTTTTTATAGGTAACTGTGCATTAGTAAGTGTTTTTTTTTTATAGGTAACTGTGCATTAGTAAATGGTTTTTTTGATAGGTAACTGTGCATTAGTAAGTGGTTTTTTTTATAGGTAACTGTGCATTAGTAAGTGTTTTTTTAAATAGGTAACTGCATTAGTAAGTGTTTTTTTGATAGGTAACTGTGCATTAGTAAGTGTTTTTTTTATAGGTAAATGTGCATTAGTAAATGGTTTTTTTGATAGGTAACTGTGCATTAGTAAGTGGTTTTTTTTGATAGGTAACTGTGCATTAGTAAGTGGTTTTTTTGATAGGTAACTGTGCATTAGTAAGTGTTTTTTTGATAGGTAACTGTGCATTAGTAAGTGTTTTTTTGATAGGTAACTGTGCATTAGTAAGTGTTTTTTTGATAGGTAACTGTGCATTAGTGTTTTTTTGATAGGTAACTGTGCATTAGTAAGTGTTTTTTTGATAGGTAACTGTGCATTAGTAAGTGTTTTTTTGATAGGTAACTGTGCATTAGTAAGTGGTTTTTTTTATATAGGTAACTGTGCATTGGTAAGTGTTTTTTTTATAACTCATGTGTTTCTGTCCTTGTTCAGTTTGCGTCCATTGATGTGTGTTGTGCCTGAGTATTGCCCAGACAACTATCAAACATCAACACAGGTAAACTGGACATGCTCTGGACACCAACCACACATCAGTTTCTCATGTTGCACTTCCCCTTTACCCACTACTTATTCATTACTGGAGGAAGTCCATTAATTGACTGCTGTGTATATGGTAATTGTACAGTTATCATCTGTTTCATGTGCTTCATACACTTATCGCCTTGTGCAGTGACAGGAATGACTTTCATCAACAGATAACCACTGTATTGCATTGTCACACCTTTTTTCATCTGTTTGAATGATGACCATTCATCCAGTAAGGTGTGAATTATCTATTAGCTTCAGAAAACTTGCAATATTCATGGACAGTGCTTTGAAACAAAACTACATACTGTTGGGAACAAACTGTGTGTCCTTATTGATTACAAAGTTTCACGAGATTCTGTTGAGCAGTCTCGGAGGAGTTGCGCTGACAAGAAAGGGACTGACGGACGGGTCAAAAACATTCAACTTTGTTGCGTGGGGTATAAATATCATGCAGTATTCAGCTACAGAACCACTTATACTCACTTATACGTCTGAATTTTGGGAGTTAAAATTTTGGTGAAAAACTCTATATTCCTGACTTACAAGCGCCTCAATCCAACCAATCTGATTTGCATGTGGGTCACTGGCAAACTACCTTAAATGTGAGTATATACATGTGTATAATGCATATCAAAAAACATACACCCATACATGTGATAAAATCTTGGATCCAAAACCAGGAGATTGGCCTACAAAATGCAGGAGATTGGAAATCCTTTCTGGGAGATTTATATCGATATGTTTTGAACATAAGAAGCAATACACAATTTCTGAGTTGCCCAATAGTTATTTCCCTTTGTTGAACCCTTACATACAGTGAGGTGCAAAATATGTTTTCGTATTCACACGGTGGGTACAAATGCTTATCACTGCATTTATATATTGCCTAAAGGATTATTACCAGACGTCATGCAACCACCAGAACTGCAGGGACACACAAATTTAATAAGTTTATGAGTATTTAATAAATAATGATTTTGTTTTTAATTTAATGGCCTAATTCAAACAAATATTATTCTTAACATGGTCAGTTTAATGTATACCAACGGCTGATATAAACAAATTATCCTTATTGACATTGTCAGTCTATACTGTATGTAGACATCTTGTACACCAAAGCGTTCAACAGAATACTGAACATACCTCCATCACAAAAGAGCTGATATCTCAGAAATTGCTTATTAAAACAGCCACTTTCAACCCCAATTTTTATAAAAACAAAGACATCTTTTCTTTAATAAATATCTATCTATCTGGCAATTGTTTTTATAGAATATGATCTAAACACATGGATCTTTCATAATTATTTTAAATTGTATATCAGAATATTTTCAAAATAGTAATTTATTCATCACAATTGGTAGTTAAATACATGTATAGTAATTTATCTTAGTAAACGAGAGGCCCATGGGCCTAGAATCGCTCTTCTGATACATTGTAGAACAGGCGAAAATTCTCACTAACCAAGATTCATCAATTAACAAAGTTTGATGATGTTAAGTCAAATAGTACCTAGAAACTTAAATGTAACTGTCCAAAACTAGGTCACGGTGACCTACTTTTGCTCAACACACTGAAGACTCAAGCTGCATCAACTGACAAGTCAAACAGTATTCAAATATAGCCGTCAAATTCTAAAAGAAGGCCACAGTGACCTACTTTTTGGTTGACACACTCCAAAGACTCAAGATGCATCAACTGACAAAGTTTGATAATTGAAGTCAAATAGTGTCTGAAATATTCAGATATAAATGTCAAATTCCAAAAGTAGGTCACAGTGACCTACTTTTTGGTCAACACACTCTGAAGACTCAAGACCCATCAACTGACAAAGTTTGATAATTGTAAGTCAAATAGTATCTGAAATATTAAAATATAGCCGTCAAATTCCAAAAGTAGGTCACGGTGACCTACTTTTTGGTCAACAAACTATGAAGACTCAAGATGCATTAACTGACAAAGTTTGATGATCCTAGCTTTCATAGTGTCCAAAATATGCATCTAAAATTGAAAATGTGAAATTTGAATGTCTGCAAAATTCAAAAAGTAGGTCATTGTGACCTACTTTTTTTTAATAAATATGTTTTGAGGCTTCTAGACGCATCAACTTACAAGGTTTGATGATTCTAAACCTCTCGGTATCTGAAATAACAACCTAAAATGTATTCATAAATGATTAGCCATAAAATTCAGAAAGTAGGTCATGGTGACATACTTTTTACATGACGCACTTCAAGGTCCCATGATCCATCAACTGACAACTTTTGATGATCATAGGCTCAAAAGTGTCCAAGATATGCATCAAAATCCATTTAATAATAATTACCTGCAAAATTCAAAAAGTAGGTCACCATGACCTACTTTTGAGACAACATGATATTAGGTCCTAAGATACATCAACTGACAAAATTTGATGATCCTAGTCCTTATACTAAGCAAAATATGAAAGTTTTAACAAAACAAAATTTAAGGTAAACTTTGAAGTGACCTTGAGACCACACCCTTTGCCCCAGGATGATGCCTTGAACAATTTTTTTTATCTACAACCTATCCTCATCCTTATGCATAAGTTTGGTGATAATTTGCCCAGTGGTTCTTGAGAAGAAGATTTTTTAGCAACCATTACTTTTGTTTGCATTTTCCTAATTATCTCCCCTTGTTAAAGGGTCACAACCCTAGTTTTAGTACAAATGAAAGCCCTTGGGCCAAGGATACCCTGTGACAAATTTGACAAAAATTGGCCAAGGGGTTCTTGAAATATAGCCCCTTTTCCAAAAAGTTGATGCACACCGCACGCCAGACATATGGCCATATGATTAGCTCTTTGAGCCTTCAGCTCAGAAGAGCTAATAATGATTGTTTATCACTCCATTGTTTAATTATAAGTAACTAATTTTGCTTATAAATTTGTCATCCCTCTAGTAATAGCCAAGATATGTTGTATCACTCTTGTTTTTAACTCTGGATTGGTATGGGAGGCCAGAAGTAGTTTAAGAAAAAGATAAATCTAGGCATACTAAATCCCTGAAAATATTTCACTTATAAAATAAAGCATGCAGTATATTCAATGCTAGACAAGGCTAATAATCATAGCCATGTACTAAACAGACACAACCTACTGATCAAATGATCAACGATGTGTGTATTCCGAAAAATTTTCAACTCCCAACAAGAGACTTTTTTTATGCTTGATTTCTGAAAACTCCTGGCCAATCCAAGACATATTACATGTATGAACGCTTCCTTTAACTTTATGTACCAGTTACGTTAT
Organism: Ostrea edulis; assembly: GCF_947568905.1. Taxonomy (NCBI): domain Eukaryota; kingdom Metazoa; phylum Mollusca; class Bivalvia; order Ostreida; family Ostreidae; genus Ostrea; species Ostrea edulis. Next base: position 51,209,567 of record NC_079168.1, on the reverse strand, counting down.
GAAGGTCATTTCTTGCTGTGACCTGCCATTCAATAAGAGCATCTTTAGGTAACCTTGGCACCACTACATACACTGGCATTGGGGGGTGTCTTGTCTGCTTCTCTACTCCAAACTTCTCTTCTGTCTGAAAAATCAAATCGAAGAAATAATTTCTGAGCTACATTTTTTTCAATTATTCAAAGAAATGAAGATTTACATTTTTGGATGAAAATGCCTGTGGGCTTCAATGCTATTAGAAATTAGAAATAATCTTTTTACCTCATACATGTTTCTTGATCTTTCTAATTCCTTTTGGGCTGACTGTACATAACCAATATTTGTGACATAGCAAACAACCATAGTTAGCTTGTCCATCCCACAATGCATTGCTTCTAATATTCTCTGCACATGATGTAGAGATAGCCTAGCCTGTGACACTATTCCTCTACCAATAATGGCCAAATTAGCAGGACACATAGCTATCTGGCCTGCCACGTAAAGTTTGTTTTGAACCTGTTTTTCAATATAAAACATAATCACATGATTCACACAAATCCTGTTGAAAAGCCTTATTTCAAAATACATGTATATGATACCATGAATAATCTTTGAAGAAGACCATGAGCTATGATTCAGATTCAGATTCACTGTATGATGCTCACAAATTCTTGCTCTTTGGTTTATTAAATCTCAAGTTACTAAAACAAGGAGTAGGAGCATCCACTGAGCAAACTTGAATCTCTACACTACCTGAGAATGACATCATGATAAACTGACAAATTACAGCCTGTGTCTGTCCTCATAAAATGAATTTCTAAAACATTTTGCTATTCCTACTTATTAAGACCTTATTTAGCCCTTTGGCTCTGGTTTAAACTATCTTGAATCTACACTACATCAAGATGCTTGCATATCAATTGTAACCTTATTCTTGAGAGAAAATATATACAATATTAGATCTCAGCTTTGGGGTTCTTTGCTTGAAAATTGGAATTTGGTTAACATAAGAAAACTTTCAAATATACTGTATCTTGCTATTTGTGCCTAAATGATTATAAGGTAGCTTCATCCTCATGTGACAGCATAGATTTTTGCAAAATCAAAATTTATGCATGATAAATACATATCTTTTGGAGGAATTCTGTTCACTGGGTATGATTAAAAACTAATATACTATATGATACTGAAAACTTGTTTATTTTCTGTAAATATTGCAAAATGTTGTCAAGTGCAATAACTCCTATGCTGATGTATCTATATAATCGAGATACAACAGAGAAAACAACAGCATTTACAATGATATCCTTCATATCTACCATTAATTTACCGGTATATATATTTAAACAGTAGAAGCTATCCATCATTAATTTACATATGTAATTTTCTCAGTTCAAGCAAAATGAAAGGTCAGTGGGTGGGGACTATGGAAATTAACATGGAATGTCATGCATATTTAAATTATTTCTGATATGTCAATTTTATACTTTCATTTTTATTTCAAATATAACTAGAAATTGTTTTTATAAAAAACAAATGTCTCCCCAGTCCCCAAATTGAAAGTGCTCCATATGAAACCTCCTCGCCTTAATGTACTGCATGGTATGGAGGAGAAAGCATGAGCAGGAACATAGACATTATGAACTCCGATAAGCCATATAGGAGAGGTGTTCACAAACTATTTTACACCCTCCACCCCTCAGATCCACTATAACATTAAGGATAACAATTGGATCCTCCTGTCCCTACAATATGCACATCTGCAAATGGCATTGAAGTATTGTACACAATTTCAAGTCTAACAGATAAGTCATACAGGAGGAGAAGTGTTCATAAGTTATTTTAACATCCACCACCCCTCTTAGATCCACTATAACTTTTAGGAAAATGATTGGATCCTCCTGTCCCACCAATATGCACATCTACAAATGGCACTGAAGCATTGTACAAAGTTTCAAGTTATCTGATAAGCCATATAGGAGGAGAAGCATTCCCAAGATTTTGTGACAGACAGACGGACAGAAAGTACAAAAACAATATGTCTCCCCCTGAAAGAAGGGAGACATAAATATAAGGAATCACTGTATATAGTTTGTAATGTTGGGTATGTGAAATAATGATTCCCACTGTAGTTAATCACCTCACACATCTGACAAAATAGTCAGTAATTCCTTAAATCAAACTATATTCTGTGGAAAGCAATACAATTTTTCTACTTTGAACCAATAATATCGATAAGCACAAGAGGATGGATTGACCTTAAAAAGGACTTTTAAAGGAAAGTAGTCTACATGTATTTTTACTATTTCTCACTTTTCTCAACTTGAAAAGGGCCATTCATATGAATAAACTTATATTTCCAAGGGTACTTTGACCTATGCTTTGTGGAATTTACTACATTGTACTACAGCCTAGAGACTTTAGAAAATGTGAAAAAAATATAATCCCTGACAAACACATATACATACAGAAGGATGTTAGAAAAAATTTGATCAGAAAGCCCTTTGTACTTTCACTTCAATGACAGTTGATAACCTGGAGAGAGTTGATTTCATTTGTTCATTTGAAGCTAATGATTTTTAAAAAATTTATCTGACCTGTACGCATTGGCTGTATGGGCCAATGTTTGCTGGTGCCCAATGAGAAAGGCCCTGAACATGCATTGTTTGTCTATGATCCAATGCTTGGTTACAGTAACAGTCTATCTGAATAGCAACATTAGGTGGCAAGGCAGCTTCAACACAAATCCTGCAAAAACCAGTATATGTACAGCGTAATTAATACTTGTACTCTGATACCCATAATGCACTAGTATTTCTAAAAAAGACACCACATACCGGGCAGGAGGGTTGATTCCAAAGTAATTTTTGTACACAGAATTAACTTCTGCAAACATCGACATATCTTGTACATAAAGATGAACCATGGACACACAGCTCATATTCCAGCCTGTTGGAGAGCACTCCAAAGTTTCTGACAAAAAAATAAGACATTCATTTTGTCGAATGAATAGAAAGAAATATTTAGATATTATTTCCATACAAAATATTCTGATAAATCCCACAACTATAGATGTCTTTTGGGAGGTCTTGTATTGCCTGCATGATGTAACTTCAGACAGACAAATACACAACACTGTTAGGTAAGCAATACATCAATCTTCAATCTTCAATGACAGCAATACTTGAACTCCATTGTATGATTCTTTTCTTTATTCTATGAGATTTTATTTTTCCTATCTTCCCGAGGAGTAATGTAGCATGTGATACAAGCATTTGAAGGCTTTTAAGAATGAATACCTATCATCATTATGGCGACTTTCAAATGGAAAAATAAATATCAATACCGGTATATTTTCAGACACAATTTCTGAACAGTGGAGGTTACCTGTATTTTGTAAACTGCAATGACATGGCCGTTATCTTAAGGTGGCTCGTTACACTAATATTTTATTAAATGACTCGTTAAAGCACATCACATGAAGTATGACTTCACCATTGAAAGAGTGACACAAACTCTTAACTATTTTCTTTGAAATTTTGAGCCACCTTAACTCTACTAAGGCATATCAAACAAATCCACATGCTAAAAAAAGACATACACATCAAGAAAGCATCACTTCTGCCTAGGAATATCAACTTAGACTGCCTAAAGGACTGAAAATGCCTAGGTATATCAACTTAAGACTGGTTTTAAAGGTACATTTGCACACAGGTCATTTAACTTCATAAATGAGCAACTGATTCTTTTGCTAATATACATTACTGATGTTTTGTAGTTTATTGTGGAGTAACTCAACATGGCATATTTGATATTTACAATAAACATGACAGAATATGTGTGAAATCTAGTCATCCATTACACTAGTGTGTTTTTAAGCTTTGACACAAACCCCTGAGTTTGTTTATTGTTCGAGTGGTAATTTCTGTCAGACTGTTTAACACAAACCTTTGAGTGTGTTCATTGTTCGATTGGTAATTTCTATCAGACCCTCAGACACAAACCTTTGAGTTTGTTCATTGTTCGAGTTGTAACTTCTATCAGACCCTCAGACACAAACCTTTGAGTTTGTTCATTGTTCAAGTGGTAATTTCTATCAGACCCTCAGACACAAACCTTTGAGTTTGTTTATTGTTCGAGTGGTAACTTCTATCAAACCCTCAGACACAAACCTTTGAGTTTGTTTATTGTTCGAGTGGTAACTTCTATCAGACCCTCAGACACAAACCTTTGAGTTTGTTCATTGTTCGTGTGGTAACTTCTGTCAGACTGTTTAACACAAACCTCCGAGTTTGTTCATTGTTTGAGTGGTAATATCTGTCAGATTGTTTTACACAAACCTTTGAGTTTGTTCATTGTTCGAGTGGTAATTTCTGTCAGACTGTCTTCATCTGTGTACAGACCACACAATCCAGTTATCCATATATGGTCACGTCCCTTCACCACTGACAACATGATATCTTCATTCACTAGGAAGTACAGTACCAAAACTATGTCAATAAGACAGCTTTGATGTAAAAAAAAAAATCAAAATGTTTATTTGCTATAACATGGTTACACAACAGTGAACAAATCTTCAAACCTTAATCAGTAATTATTATCAATAAAACATGACCCAGTTGCACAAAATTTGTTAACTTTAACTGACTGTTAATGTCTAGTTAACATATGTAAATGTAAGAGTTAATGGCAAGGTAAACTCATGTCATGTACCTGGGTCCAGGACTTAACAAATCATACCAAGTTTAATACTGTACCTGCTAGTGAGATTGTACAGCGAGATTGTTCACTGACAGATGTTAGGAGTTCATCTTCAGGCATACTCTCAAGATGAAGGGAAGAGTGTAGTTGAGTGCTTCTCAACATAGGGAGATCCTTAATTCTGTCTGCCATATCTTCATGCAACTGTAAAATTTCAATTGTACCTAAATTCAGTAAATTAAAGGTGGTATGATGATGAAGACCATCAATTCCTATTGAGTTCAATGGTCATAAGTGCCTATAATTATTTCCATAGTATGGAACAAGTACATGTCTTACTTATGGATTTTCTCAACAATTAACTCTTGAAAAACAACCTGATCAACATTCTAACAAAGCACTTAGACTTACATATACAATAATAAGGGTTAAATTTAAATTAAAGATTCATACCAATAGTTTATCCTCCAAATGTGCCCTTTTGATGTTCAAGTAAGCTACAGGAGCAAAGGCATCATCTGAATGGATGATCGTCTCCATTTCATCTCTAGAATAATGGATGGAATGTCTTTTATTCTGTAACTCTGATGATACATGTAACTAATCTTTTACAATTTTCAGTTGAGGGCTCTTTATATTTACCCCCCTTAAAATTTACAAGCGTGATCACCTCTCCCCGTCCCATTGCTTAGGTTAATGCTAATGAACATTACACTTACAACACAATGCTTTTCCTGAAGAGTGGACAGTCCAATGTGAAGGTCTCATACTCCCCACCTTCTCCACACACATTCAACTGATACTTGTCTTTCTAAATATGATAAAATAACTTTTAGTTACTGAAAACTTTCATGTAAAATTCATAAAAACTTCTACTGAAAAGAAGAAATGTACACCATATCTGAACATGCATGTTGCATTTTGAAACAAAATGTGTTTGTGAGACACCGATGCCCCCCCCCCCCCCCTTTACTACAACAAAATGGAACCAGGTCAAATGTCAATAGTAAGGTCACTAGGTCAAAGATTTTGGTGTCAATGGAAAGGTCTTGCCACAAAAAATACACAAACCAAATATGAAAGCTTTACCTCTTATGATGTAAAAGATATGACCAAGGTTAAAGTTTTTTGCCACGGACACAACAGGCCAAAAACTATGCCCCCGAATCTTTGATTCTAGGGCATAAAAAGAAAATAATTTATAACTTAAACTTTGTGAACACATCCTTCAGATGAATGCATATAGATTACATGTGTTGATCTTTAATAGTCATATCGTCAGATAGATCAATCTTACCATTTTCATCAAATGAGGGTGCATCTCTGCTAAGGTTTGACCTAAATGCTTGGGTTCTAAACCTATGAATAAATGTAAGACAAAATTTTGAATGACAGGTGATATGAAGAAAAAGTATTTGTAGATTTTGTGGTGTATACATCAAGGATATCTATGCATTATATCAATTTTATATTTGCTTTATCCAGTGAGTTAAAATGGTGTTTATATTTGTGAGGCTTTGCCAAACATATATGGTATATAATTAAATTTTACTTGTAACACACAATTTGATTGGATGAGCACATTGATAAAATTTTGTTTATATTGTATAATCTAACTTGGCATGGGACCCCCCCCCCCCCCCACCCCTGTCAACCCAAAACAACCCTACTTTTTAAAATTCACAACCTAGCACTATGAGCTTTAAGTCTACTATGAAACACAAAATCAATGGAATTAGATATGCACATATTTTCTTGATATCCAACAAGACGTACACTGCACATCTACTTGTACACAAAACACTGTGGTAAAAAATTCAGTACAATTTCTGTATGATACTTGCATAATGTTAATAATAAAACAAAGGTGTATAATATGCGAAAAAATAGTATATCAAGTATATCCAGGGGCCATGATTGGTCCAATGGTTCTAGAGAACAGCATTTTGTTAAGGTGCCATCATATTTACATTATTTATTAATTATCTCCCCTGTGAAAAAGCTGTGACCCTTTGTTTGAACAATTTTGAATCCCTTTTCTCTGATGATACTGTATGACAAGTTTGGTTAAAAGTTGGTCTGATGATTCTGGAGAAGAAGTCAAATATGTGTAAAGTTTATGGAAAAATGGATGGATGATGGACAACAGGTGATCAGAAAAGCTCACTTGAGCTTATAACTCAGGTGTGCTAAAATACTGGAAGGAGGGATGGGTGGGTTACAATGTATACACTTCCAATATTAATTACAACTTACCAAGGGAAGCTACTTTTATTAGAACTGCTTTCAGTTGAGAATCAATCATTTCCTTCAGTAATTCCTCTTGATCTCTCCTCCATAAATAGGCAAGGGGGGTTAATCCAAGTCTCTGGCATCTGTTTAAAAAAGAGAACAATAGAACTGAATATCAATCTAAAATTACAGAATTAGCCCACAGCATCAAGTTTTTTCCCCATCTTTTACAGCATTAAGTTAGTAGTAACTGTATGTGAACCATCATATTTAACAACCACAAAGATAAGAATGGTATTAATGCTCTATAAATTCATCCCATCATAAACCAACATTACATTTGGGGTGTCCTTCAACTTACACATTTTCTACTCTGACTCTCTGGTAATCTGACAAAATGGCTCCAACTGATACTGCTTCAATTTCACACTCCTCCTGTCAAATGGAAAATAAAATCTTTTTTTACTTTAAGGTAGTTATTAAGAAGAAGTTAAAAATGTTCAATTGTTAATGCACGACGGACGACAACGGACGAAAACCAATTGCAATAGGTCACCTGAGTTTAAAAAATCTAAACAGAATTTTCCTGTATAATCTTATTTAAAACTTAGAACCACTTTCGTTTGCCCCACCCTTGCCCAAGGTATCATGAACATGGAATTTATTTAAAACCTGGAGTGAAAAACACAGGAACATAGTTTGGTGTGACTACTATCTATGAGATATCTAAATTTTGTGGGTCCAGACTTTTCCAGTATTTCAACCTTCATATATCAACCATTTTTGTCATTGCATGCCATGCATTGTGCTGCTTATGATGATGCCCTTTCTTCATTTTTTTTCTCTCTAGCATTACACATTTCATTCACTGCACAAGCAATTTAATTAAGTACATGTACCTTAATTAATCTAAGTAGTTGAAATAAATCTTCTACTTCATCATTTTCTGTGACCATGTAATCCTTGCCAATAGCCTTTGAGGAACCTTGAATAGTATGTCTATACAGGGGAAGTCCAACTGCTTCTGCATACAAGTCAATGCCGTGGTGTCCCACCGTCTGGAACATATAGCTGTCCAATTCATCTGGAGAAATATTAATCACTTATCACTATAAATCATCAAGTAGTGATAGTAAATATCATTCTTTGAATAGTGTGTATATAAAACATATCTCATACGCTAGAGAAAAGACACCATGTGAAGTGAGGTGCAGCTTATTTGACTGAACTGTCATTCATTTAAAGTTAAAGGGATGATTGATACATGGAATGGAAATATTTTCCCACATTGAAATTAGAACATGTATGGTGACTTACGAAAAATAAATAGGACACTTGTGCTTATTTAAAAGTGGAAAAATCAAATTACAATGAGGCTTCTGGAACTTAACAGTCACCTGAGGAACAAAAGTTTTAGAAGTGCTGCATGTTGACAGTACACAGAAATGATCTTTCTATCTTTTTATAGTATAATAAAATTATGGCGTGGATACATGTTCATAACATATATATCAATAATCTTAATATTGGTCAAATGACAATGACTCAATGTTAAAACATTTTCTCTGGGCATAAGCAAACTGTGTGCCAAATTTGGAAAAATATGGAGCAGGCCAACACTCAAATTAAGCTTGACTGAGGTTCTGTTATCTCTCCGTTTACAGTAAAAGTGGTAATTCATGTGGGGGTTGGGTTGGGGTTGGGGGTTGACTTACACTAATTACACAATCATGTAACAAGCAAGTAAATTTCCTCCACTCGTATAGTTATCAATATTTGATGTAATATATATTTTATTCAGTTGTCGCGTATTTTACCCCCATGCGTAATGTTGGACATGGAAAATGTGTATACTTAATGCCCAGCATAAATAAACACTTTTACAGTATATAATAATGTTACATTTTATAGTAGTCTGGGTTTTGACACAAAGTCCACAATCTGAAATTCTTTGCACCAGCAAAGTACAAAGTTTTGTCTACATCATAGAAGTTTATGATTTCTCCTTACTATCTGTGCTTATAATTAACTGTTTGAAATGATAAACAATGGTTGCCATTGCTAACCTTAGCTGCGAGTGGGAGCTATCTTGACATTGATTAGCAAATACTGTACCATTCACACTATCAAAGCTATAAGTAATGTTACCATGTACATTAAAGAAATAGATTTCAATTCTGAAAATACATGAGGGTATGAACTGCAACACTGCACACAGGCATACTTCATGAAGTGCAACATCGCTTCATTAAAAGTATGCCGGCGTGAAGCGTTGCACTCCATACTATCATGTATTTTCAAAAACAAAATTCATTTCTTATATTTACATTCTACTTTCATTTCTGTTGGAATTCACAGCTGCTAGAATAAACATACCATATCCATCAAGTAGTCCTGTATTCATATGCTATGCACATGTTTACAACTGCAGCATGTTCATGAGGAAATGGCTCTTGTTACGATTTGCCAAGATATCAAGGCAAAAACATCGGAAATGCAAATATTCACAAATATTAGCACCAGAGTCTGCCAATGGTAAAATCAGCATATCTAACATTAGGAGAATTGTGAATGCACCCAATTTTATTCCTGTAATCCATCAAAACTCTGGTCCAGGAGTTTATAATTATACAACTAGCTTGTTTTCTGAATGTTAATGGGGAAAAGAAAATTTTCAAAAATAAAATATTCTCACTATATTACCTATATATACAACCACACTTGGGACCGCCCTGCCCCAAACGGTCATGAATTTTGAAATGTTGGCAGAGGTTTCTAAATTCATTATCATAATTATGCAACTAGTTTACAAGCTTGATATTCAGAAGTAAAGATTTGAAAGACTTAATGCATTTTCAAATTTAATGAACCATACAGCTTTAACCTGGATCCTGAAACCTCTATCATGGGACCATGAATTTGACATGCATTACATGATCACTTAGCATATTTTAGATAATTCAATTGTAGGTTTCCAAAAGGTACCTTTTTTGTCTGGTTTTAGATTGGCCAGGGCTATAATTTGATGTCCCTCGCTTACACACTGCATCATATTGTAGCAGCTGTCCTTGCCGCCACTGAAATAAGAAAGTAAAAACTTTTTCAAAACACACTAAACATACCAAACCATGTCCATGGACACAATGCAAATGTTATGTCATCTCTACAAATTATATTTTAAATCTACAACTACTTTAGGTCTGATTTAGCTATAATCATAAAGGTTGCATTCATACATTCCCTGTATGTACACTTTTAAATTACTTGCAATTGCAACAGTTAATTAGTACTGGGGCCATGATCAGTCTCACTAAAATGTGTCCAATATAGGACCATTCCAAATTTGAAAATAAGCAAAAATTTCCCATTCATACTCCTCCAGAAATTCTCAATTTTAATACAATGTAAGTAAGATGCATTTCTCAAATGATCACCTATTGTCAAAATACAGAGATTTCTAGACTACACTCCATGTACTTTGATTGGGAGGAGAGGGGGATGTTGAACTGAGTGAGAGTCTATTTCAGTCTTTACATTTAAAAAAAGAGAGAGAAAAAAACCCCCGTTTTTATCTGAAACAAACACTTGGGTGATTATACATATGAATTAAAAGATTCCCAATCTGGATAAAAATTTCCAATAAATTTCTCCATCTAATGGGATCAGGACTCTGTTACAGACCCGAGTACACTGAACTAGCTCTCATGTTGCAAGATTTAAGAGAAGGGTCAAAGTCACAAAAAGCAACACATTAACAGTAAAAAAACAAAAAAACCAGAAGTCATAGTGAAACTGGCTTGATTTTTTCTACATGTTCTAGACCATCTTCCAACCCTCTGCAACATGTCAGCATGATTTATTATACATGAAGATGTTCGTTTTCATTTCATGAACACAAATGAATGTATATATAGACTCTAAATGTGGCGGTCAGACAGGTTCAATTGCCAATGGCCAGATAGCTCAGTTGGTAGAGCACGTACTGACTGGAGATTCAGGGGGCCCGGGTTTGAATCCTGGTCTGGTCCGTTGCATTTTCTCTCTTCCTGTTACATTTGGTGCCACAGACCAGCCAGCCTCTGGATCTGACAGGTGAAAATGCCTGCCAGGGGATAAAAATCCTAGGTTGGTGTCTTCAAGGTGTGAAGACGTTTAAGAAGGGAGGAATGTGGCAGTCTGATGGGTTCGATGACTGTGGCCAGATAGCTAGATAGCTCAGATGGTGGAGCACCTTACTAGAGATTCATAACATTTCTGTGAATAATATGACACTGAATATTGAAGAGAGGTGAACACTGAGCTAGAACATGCAGAAGAAAACAAATCAGTTTGACTTTTTACTGATTGATGGAGTTCTTTCTCCGTGAATTACATTGATCCATATACAATATGAAATGAAAAGATCTACCTTACAAGGGCTACCACCTTCATTTCTGATTTATTTCTATTTTTAATTTGTTGCTGCTTCAAGTGCTTGACAGTTTGTTTACAAAACTGTAACACGTGTTTGAAGAAAACCGGAACTAGAAGCCTACACATGCGTGCATGTCACACGTAGTCAATATTCCTAAAATCTCTCTAGCGTTTTATTGGAATACGAAAGATAGTACGCACGGAACAGTTGTAAAAGACGCTGCATTGTTGTTTTTCAATCACTTGAAGTTGACGAATTACTGTACATATATAGATCTAGATCTAATTGTTAGCAGTTATTTTGATGTAAGCCTGTCATAATAGACAACAAGACCGGTGATAATTTTCGTGTTTGCGTGACTCGAGATTGTTATGTTCAATGATTTTTTTTTTCTACAAGTTTTCTTAACATTAACAGTTAAATGCGGAATTAAACTGGAACTCTCTCTATCTCATATATTAGTGTGATTGTCAAGAATAGATTGTATTGAAGTGTGGCAAATATGTAGACTGTATAAAAAGACGAGGTTAATATTCTTTATAGGATGCAAGATGTCGTGGTTGTCGGGACTGACTGGGAAAGCTGAGGATTTCCTGAACAAGTTGGACCAGTCTGCAGCCCAAGCTCTGGTTAAGACTGAGGAGGATGCACGACTAAACGCATCCCTTCCTGTCACGTCTGACACGCAGGCCTCCACGCCACACTCTCTGTCAACAAGACAATTACCACAGACAGGCTCCCAGAGTGTTCCTGCCAAGTCAACGAGGACTAGTGGTGATTTTTCTTCATATGGTGTCAGCACACCAGTAAAACCTAGCAAACTGCAGATCAGTGGAGCTCCAAAAAGTGTGAAGCCTAAACCGTCAGAGACTATCGTCAAACAGACAAATCCAGAAACATCTGTAAGTCAAGATGGGGCATCCAAGAAAAAAATGGACACGGATGCTGCCTTGTTTGATTTTTTGAACAGTTCTGAACCATTAGAAGCAAAAAAGAAGACCACACCAGCCAGTAGTGCTAGACATTCTAGACAGTCAAGTACATCTTCAGTGTTGTCGAATAAGGGAGGGAAAGTTATACAAGAAAGTGACACTCCTGTCTCTACTAGTGGATCCTCTATAGTGCACATAGAATCTCTACCTTCAGGCTCAGGTAAACCAGTCCCTACAAAGCAGAATATACCTTGTTTCAATCACTTCAAGGTATCCAGAGTGAAATTTAATAAAATACCACAGGCATATTAACAACCAGATTTTGCTTCCAAGAGATTTAGGGGTTTAGAGATTCTGAGTTCAAGAAATCATGGCAAACAGATGAAAAATCAGGGCTGAGATCTGACTTTGAGAGATCAAGAATTTTAAGAGATCAAATTTTAAGTCATCTGGAGTCACCTGTTTACCAAAGAAGTGACCTAAGAAAACCCTCCAATTTTGTAGATTATTAAATTTATTGCAAACTACTTTTATTAGTTTTTTCCCTAATGAGCAAAATTTGAGTTTGGGCACAACACAAACACAATGAAACAAAGAAACACAAGAAATACCGTATTGTACAAAAAAGAAAAATTTTGATATTGGTAATCAAGTACATATTGCTGTTTAATTCAGCAGTTTCATGACTATTTCATGTTTATTTATAATCAGATCATGGAGATGGTAGTCCAACAGAGTTAGATGGCAACACTGATGTGGCAGCCCTGGAAGATGCTATGTTGGAACAGAGTCCTAGCAACAGTGTACATAGCAACCAGGAAGTAGAACCACACGGAGAGCTAGAGCAGAAAGTCTCATCATTAGAACTGGAAAATAAACTTCTGAAAAATGAAGTGGCATCGTTAAACCAGGAAATGTCTACAGTTCTTCAGAGGTCCAAAGATGCAAAAAATGGTTTGTATCCTAAAATTAAAGAAATATGCAACTTTCGAGATATCAGCTTTTCTGTGAGGAAGGTATGTTCAGTATTCTGTTGAACACTTGGGTGGGTACAAGATGTATTATACATATATTTTAGACTAGCTATGTAAATATGGATAGAAGTTATGAAAGCGTAAATTTTGTTTATATCAGCCTTTGTACATTTAACTGACCATATCAAGAATAATATTTCTTTGCATTAGGCCATTAAATTAAATATGAAATTATTTTTTTATTTCTTTTTCTACATGAGTGATACTTTAATCATAGAAAGATGGTGATTATCGATTTATATTTTGAGCTACTTTATTATCAAATACTCATAAACTTAGTAATATTGTGTGTCCCTGCAGTTTGGATGGTTGCATGATGTCTGATAATCGTCCTTTAGGCAATATATGAAGGCAGCGATAAGCATTTGTATCCATTGTGTGTGGACGAAAGTATGTCTCACTGTGTGTAAGACTTTCACAAAGGGATTAACTATTAGGCAACTCGGAAATTGCATATTTGCTCACCTTGTATATTAAGTTTGCTGTCATAATCTTTAGCTACAGTACGTATGAATTCAAATTTTAAGTCAAAGCTTTTCAAGTTTTCACATTGCATACCTCTTGCATTTTCAGAAGCGGAGCTAATGAGGAAGAAAATGGATGGTTACCAGAGGAACCAATCGCAGTCGGACCAGTTTGTAAGGGAGCTACAGTCCAGGGAGTCGGATTTGATGGAGGCTATACAAGCCAAGGACTCTCAACTCGGAGTGCTCCGGATCCGTTTGGAGGAGGCAGACAAAGAGGTCGAATCCAAACAACAAACTGTCTCTGATTTGCAGAAGGAGAGGGGGAGGTCAGTAAGAATTGAATTAATATTCACACAAATACATAATAGCTTTTTAATATCATAAACTGTGTACTCAATCTAATTAAAATTAGTTCTTTATTTGTTGTCCCTATATGCAGATGTGTTTACTAGTGATGGGACGATGATCGATTATTATCGAAAATTGATTGGTTTACCCTTTTTGATTCCGATTATTGATTGTAAAAAAATTTAATCGAAATTCGCTGTCAAAATTGGAAATAAAAATGCGGATAACAAGGACCGAGTTGGTTTCGTGATTTAGTTTATTTCAAAATGGTGAGCGTGAGTAAAGCCCATGCCGGTTCCATTTTATTCATAGTATAGAGAAAGTAACATACATGGTGGTGCAGAAGGTTTAAAAAAAATAATATTGAATGAAAACTATATTTTTAAAATAGCATAGAAAAATGGTTAGTTACTAATCGAAAATCGATCGGTTTTCTACTCCCGATTACAAAACGATTATCGATTATGATTTTAAACCAATTGCCCATCACTAGTGTTTACTTAGACACATCAGTATACAGGAAGCAAATTGAAGATATACTTTAATTAGATTGCTATACACATACTACTTGTGCCATGTATTTGAAAGTTTTACATGTAGAATTATTAAACCAAGTATTCGGCCTAAAGATTGATACTGAAATTGGTTAAATACAGTTTTTATATAAATTCATTGTATTGATCCTGTTTGTACTGTAGCATTATCTTGATGGCTATGCATTAAACACTCACTTTGTGGATTTCAGAATATTAAGGGACCACACTGATTCTAGTGGAGTACATAGTCAAGCTCTGGATTCACTCCAAGCGAAACTGTCAGAAGTAGAGGCTGCGCTACAAAGAGAACAAGGTGCTCTCAAACAAGTGCAGGTGTGTACGCTTACTAATGATGAATGTGCCCTTGTGTACGTGGGTTGTTGTTCGATAAATTCCTTTCACTCGAACAAGTGCAAGTTAATGTGTAACTGACCAATGATTTCTGTGGAAGACTCCTCTCTGTGTCTTTGGTTATACTTTTGTTTATCATGTTTACAGCAAGAAGCGTCGGATCGACAGAGTCGACTGGAGGAGGAACAGAGGACTTTAGCTGATGCCTTAACAGCTGCAGACAGAAGGGCAACAGAGGAAAAAGGTATATAAAGAACAGGATTTATATTTTTGGTTCAAATTCTAAATATACACTGTATGCAGTACTGAAAGTGCTATGTTGATTTTTGGTAAAGGAAGTAAACAATCTCACAATTTTAAACTCTTGTATTAAATACATGTATATTGTGCATTTACATGTTACTCTCTGTTTGTGCTGTACAGGTAAGGCTAGTGATCTTGCCAATCAGCTGATAGCAGCCAAGCAGAATGCAGAGAGCACTAAACAAGAGTTGGCTGACTATAAAGAGAAGGCAGCAAGGATTTTACAGGTACGCTTGATTAGATCATATTCATTCCAAGCATTCAAATGACTGTGGAATAGAAAATACTGTCACTTGTTTGTAAGATATGAAGTCTTGATGTTTTTTCTAAGATTGTCTTCTAAAAATGTTCTGAAGACAGGCCTTTTTTAAATATTTAGTCCAAGGAGAGACTAATTGCCAGTCTGAGGGAGGGATCAGGGGCCTCAGGGGAATCTGCGGGTGTGTCTAGTCTGGAGTATGACTCAGTAAAGCAGGAACGAGACATGTTTAAGGAGGAACTACAGCAGTACAAGATCACCATTGAGAACATGAGGATGGAGCTCTTGGTAAATTGTGAATTCACTATTATGTGTAGGATTTACAGATGCTAACATTGAAGACTGACTATATGTTATAATTTGGAACTTCTTTGTCTCTTGTTTATAATTTTTAAAAGGGTATTGATGAGGTCATCATTTCATTTGAAGTAATTGAAATTTCCAATAATGGATAATGAAGATCTTTTTCACTTAGGATATGGAGACCCAGCTTCAGCATGACAATGACACTGCTAATGAACAGATCCGATCGATGGAAGACAATGTCCGCAGCGAGAAGCAGAGGAGGGAGGATGCAGAACAGGAACTTTTAAAACAGAAACAGGTAAAGCACACTGATCAATCAAATATTTCACATATGTACTCACTTGCGAAATGAGTACATTGATAGCTCATTTATCAGGAATGAGAGACTATACACATGTGTAATAGGAAAATATCACATTTTACAGCAATGCAGAAGTAGCATGTTTTGTTTATCAACAAAAATTCTACTGGTGGCAGTCTTGTCCAAGTACTGCCTGGAGGTTATAAAACTTTTACAGTACTCATACTCAAACTTAGCCATGTTTGGTTTGAGTACAACTCTGAGCAAGCTCCAAAGCATACTCGAAAATCTTGAGCATGTACTCCATTTGAGTATGAGAACAATTTTATAAAAGTTTTATAGCCTTCACTTTTGAGTATGAGTACGATTTAGAGCACGGAGTTTGAGTTTGAGTATGAAAACGTGCTCAAAAAAGTTTTATAACCTCCAGGCCAGGAAAAAATTCTCAAAAAATATGTGCAGTCTCATAGAAACTTTTTGTGCATATTATTTTGATAGATATGGAAGATTAGTGGAAATCTTTTAGGTTTGATGTGGTCAAGGTGTATATAGAGCGCAAACCCACAACGTCCCATTCATGAGTTTTGAAGGTTCATGATGTGATACATGTTTTTTTCACTAAAAACTATGGATATCAGAATTGCTATTTTCATTATTCTATTATATGATTACTATCTTTATTCAAAGGATGTTTGATTATTTGGTAAATTTATTCGATGTTGATATTTCTTGTGTACATATACTTGCACATGAACAGTGTTTGTACCAGCAAATGAGGTGAATGTAAAAGCATGCTTGATATATGCATAAGTAAAATTACCGGCATGTAATAATAAATCTATACCTATTCACCACATCACTGATGTAAAGCTTTTAATCATGTTTATTAAATGTACAGGAAGACAGCTTATAATCAAAATCCACAAATCATCTATGTAATAATCCATGTCAATGTTACAGAGGATAACTGAGTGCGCTAATTCTTTGTAATTATTTGAAAACAGCATTCATCAGCATCCATTTTGATTATCCAGGCCAAATTAATCCTTTTGCAAGGGCGAGGCCTGGTTGTTCTGTCGAGGTCAAAGTTTCTTTTTCCATACTTGGCGATCCAGTGGATTGATCGTATCCCATCCTGTAGACTCTAGGTCTTGTTTTACTAGGTCTCGCATTAAAATTGAATATTAATCCACATTCCCTAATAAATAATACGAGAGCACGATGTTTGACAGTTTACATATATATGATTGTGTATTACATTAGTGTGAAGTACAACGCTGCATTATGGCTGCACTAAGATATGAAAATCATGTCATGCCAGATAGTGCAGCAGGTCTAACTATGAAGGACACATATTTCACCTGAGTTGTCTGAATTTAACTGCAAGGCAACAATGAACTCATATAAAAATCACCAGAAATAAATGTATGTGAAGTATTAGAAATAATAATGTTGACCTTTGATGAATATTTTTGGATAGGAGCTTCAGTACAACATTGAGGAATTGAGGAAAACCAAGATGTCTTACCAGACTTGTATAAAAGACAGAGAGACGGAGATAGAGAAACTCAGAAATCAGGTAAATATTTCTGAATTTACATGATCAAATGTAACATTTATTAGGTCACCTGAGTAAACTCAGGTGACCTATTGCAATTGGTTTTCGTCCGTCGTTGTCCGTCGTGCATTAACAATGGAACATTTTTAACTTCTTCTTGATAACTACCAGTCCAATTCTTTTCAAATTTGGTATGAAGCATCATTGGGACAAGGGGGGCATAAATTGTAAATTTTAGGACTCCAGCATCCCTGGGGCCCTAGGGGCGGGGCAAAAACTGCCCAAAATTGACCAATTTTCAAAAATCTTCTTCTCAAGAACCACACACATGTAAGAAAAACTAAATGCATGGTGATGTAGAGCAGGAAGGCCTCTACCAAAATTGTAAATTTCATGATCCCCGGGGTTGGGGTTCTGACCCCAGGGCGGGGCCAAACTTGGTATATAGTGTTTATGTGTAAAACACTTGAATAACATCTTCTTTAATACTATTGATATTAGATTAAAAGTAAATAGATATTTAGAAAGAACAGGTAGTCCTTTACCAAAATTGTAAATTTGATGGTATCGGGGTGGGGTCAAAATGGTCAGTTATCAAATGTGTAAACAATAGACATTTTTAACTTCTTCTTGATAACTATCATTCCAATTCTTTTCAAATCTGGTATGAAACATATTTGGAACAAGGGGAACATAAATTGTAAATTTCAGGACTCCTGCACCCCTGGGGCCTTAGGGGTGGGGTAAAAACTGCCCAAAATTGACCAATTTTCAAAAATCTTTTTCTCTAGAACTGTACATGTATAAGAAAAACTAAATGCATAGTGATGTAGGGCAGGAAGGCCTCTACCAAAATTGTAATTTTCATGATCCCCGGGGTAGGGGTTCTGACTCCAGGGTGGGGCCAAACTTATTATATAGTGTTTATGTGCAAAACACTTGAATAACATCTTCTTTAGTGCTATTTATACTAAATTGAAACTAAATGGATAGAGCAGGTAGTCTCTTACCAAAATTGTAAATTTGATGATCCCCAGAGTAAGGGTTCTGACCCCAGGGTAGGGCCAAACTTAGTATATAGTATTTATGTGTAAGTTTGCTGATACTGTATAAAATTTAAATGCGTACTTGCAGATGTTTTAATGTTAATACACCTATTCTTTAAAGCCTTTCATCAGTGTATGCACTTTTGAGAGCAGTGTTGTTTTAAGAACACATCTTGTTTTATACTGTTGCTGAACATTAGAATTTAGCTTAGATATTCAGAAAAGGAAATTTTTTTCTAGATTTCATAGCCCATGGAAGTAGTGATACTTTTTCACTAGTATTCAGGTGACCGATAAGGCCTGTGGGCCTCTTGTTGTAATGAGGAACTCTTTTGATGAGAAACTTATGCTTCATTTTCCTATATAGATACCACAGAATGGATTTGGAAGGCATTTAATGTAGAATTAACAAAAAAATATGATAAAAACTTTGCATTCGTAGTGTACAATTTAATATGAATCCTGCGAAAATATAAACTTTACATACATAGGAACAATTTGATGTGTGAATCTTTAAAAAAAAAACCCAATGTGTATGTATGTACTGAATAGATCACAGTATGTACAAATCTGGAAATCTGGTTCTGAAATTCTGTTTTATTTTTAATCAGATAATGACGAAGTCCATGAGCTCGTCTACCGAGAATGAGCTGGAGGCTCGAGTGAAAACTCTGACAGAGAGTCTGATTCAAAAGCAGACAACTCTAGAGACATTGAGCACTCAGAAAAACTCACTGGCCTTACAGCTGGAGAGACTTGAGGTAAGAATCGTCCATAGGTTAAAGTGCTACATGAATTTCCCGTTGATTGAAGCATTCTACATGAATTAACCATTTATTTACCACAAAAAACTCTTTGTTCTTATCACTGGAGAGAATAGCAGTACATGGAGAAACCTAGGATTACCACATTTTGTAATCAGTATTCTAAATACATTTAAGTATTGAAGATAGATTGTAAATATCATAACTTTGTGGTTAATCCTGTAAGGTGTATTAGTACTGTCAACATTTCAATCCTGAATCATTCAATCTCACTCTTCTGATTTCTTATCACAGCAACAGTATAAGGATGTCCAGTCATCTTCATTGAGGACAAACACAACTGTTGTCAATGTACATGATGATGAGGAAGGTAAATATCACACCAGTAAAACACTGCCCAGTCACAGAGAAGACCTTTTCCTGTAATGGCCACTTTAGTTTTACCTCTCAATAAATACAGTGGAGCCTCATTAATCTAGGCACTTTACAATTTACACTTTGCTAAAATTTTCTGAGACTGGCTTTCCAAATACTTTACTATCTGGATTAATGAAACAATTTTTAATGAATTATAACGTCTTGTAGTAAAAACTGGCAATCCAGATTTGGATTACAATTTTCTGGATTAACGATACAAAATAACATTTTAGATTCAGGTTTCCCCAAAATATGGTCTGGAAGGTGAAGCATCTGGATTGTTATGAGGATTACAGAGCCCCCACTGTACATTCACATGACATATTTTTGTATATACTTTGGGCAGTGCATGTTTTCTGAGAGTGTCATTCAACTTTTCTTGAAGAATTTTTTTTCTTTCATTTTGTTTTGGTGTAATGTTATCCATTAAGCCATACGAAATACATGTGTCTACATATAACCTCTGTACTTACAGTGCGACAGAGATACCCTGGCTTTATGAGGGAGACTGCAACAGATCATGAAGTCACCAAGAAAATGAAAAGGGCTGCCAATGTCATTGACAAATTCAGGCAAGAGATAATGCCTTTTTATGTGTACTGGTATTGTAGAATGGCTGACAAGTTTTGAGGGTGTTTTAAAAGTGTGCTTCTAATTTATTTGTTTCAACATTATCTGTTTGACAGCATAAGACTTGGAGTGTTTCTCCGAAGATATCCCATAGCCAGAGTGTTTATCCTCATGTACATGGTAAGCATTTTTAGCTCATCTGAGTCAAAGAAGTAAAACAAAGGGGGGGAGGGGGGTTATGTGGGTTTTTTCTGTCATAGGAATGTGCCTGTTGCTGGCATTGATACACAGTGTCAAGTTTTATGCCTGGACTGTAATTCATTTCTTGATTTTTTTTCTTTGTGCATGTGAAGGAAATATGTGATAACAAGTTTATTGTGCTGTGCATATATACACATCATTCACACACACACACACACACTCTCTCTCTCTCTCTCTCTCTCTCTCTCTCTCTCTCTCTCTCTCTCTCTCTCTCTCTCTCTCTCTATTTACTGAGTATTGTGTTACCTGGCAGTAAATATGCTTTACAACCTTCATTATGTCTTCTCTCTTTCAGGGGGAGACATATTGTTTTTGTACTTTCTGTCCGTCTATCTGTCACAAATCTTGTGAATGCTTCTCCTCGTATATGGCTTATCAGATAGATCTGAAACTTTGTACAATGCTTCAATGCCATATGTAGATGTGCATATTGTCGGGACAGGAGGATCCAATTATTTTCTTAAAAGTTATAGTGGCTCTAAGAGGGGTGAGGATGTAAAATAGCTTGTGAACACTTCTCCTCCTATATGGCTTATTGGATAGAATTGAAACTTTGAACAATGCTTCATTGCCATTTGTAGATATGCATATTGTCGGGACAGGAGGATCCAATTATTTTCTTAAAAGTTATAGTGGATCTAAGAGGGGTGAGGATGTAAAATAGCTTGTGATCGCTTCTTTTATATGGCTTATCCGATATATACTTGAAAATTTGTACAATGCTTCAATGCCATTTGCAGATGTGCATTTTGCAGGGACAGGAGGACCCAATTGTTTCCCTTAAAGTTATAGTGGATCTGAGGGGTGGAGGGTGTAAAATAGTTTGTGAACACTTCTCCTATATGGCTTATCGGAGTTCATATTGTCCATGTTCCTACTCATGCTTTCTCCTCCATACGATGCAGTACATTAAAGGGAGGAGGTTTCATTTGGAGCACTTCCAATTTGGGGAGCTGGGGAGACATTTCTTTTTAATAAAAACGATCTCCAGTCTTTATCTTTCTTACAAGGAAGTTTTAGGTTTGTAACTATGGTAAAGTTTTAAACTTTATTAAAGAAACCTATCTTTTGCATGAAAATCGTTTTGAAGTTGATCAGAGAAGAATATGGTTTGAACACCTTCAAGGACAGGCAGGACAGTCTGATCATGTGCTGGAAATATATTTTGTCAGAGACTCCATGTCATAATAGTGGCTGTTGTTACTTTAATAGCTATATGGCATAGTAGGCTGTGATGTTATAGCTGTTGGGTACATTGTGATGTCACAGTGATAAGGCTCTCAAACCTGAGCAAAGTAGAAATCATTGAGATGTGATTTTTGGAAGTTTTTCTATTTTACTTGAATTTTCTCTGTCAATTATACTCCATCAAATTCGATAAAATATTCAGAATCAATTTGATTTGTATTATTCATTGGTTTTTGTAAGTGCTAGCAACTTTAAATATATTTAATAATCCCCCATTAATGTCTCATTTTTAATGATTAGCATCTTTGAAAATGTTTTTAAGGTGTCTTTGTGGTGGCATATATATTTTCATTCTGTGTAGGGAAAATAATTTGATGAAACATGTGATTTCAGGTGTTGCTTCACCTGTGGGTGATGGTTGTACTTCTGACATATCAACCAGAAATGCATGGTCCAGGGAACCATGTCCAGCCTGAGCCACCTGCATAGTAGCCACTGGTCACTGGGCAAATTTCATCATTTCAGCTGTGATAACATTTCTCTGTACATTCATGCATGAACAGACATTGCAAAGAATTATTGATATATAGTTCAAGTTCACTATAGTTTGCTGTCAATACAAGATGCATTTTTAGACTTTAAGGTAAAATACTGAAGAAAGCATTTCCTTGTACATTAGTGTCTACAGAGGCACAGTGGAAGATCTGCAACAAAAGAAAAACAGAAGGTAGACAGAACTAATTAAACTTATCAAAACTTCCATGATTATCGTACATCTTGAAAAGAGTCGGAGGGGATATATAAACTGTAGATTTAGTAACACGATGGTTTGAGTGAGTGCATAATGCTGATATAAAATGGATTGAAATACAAGGTATGCCCAGTTATGAAGGGATGCATCACACTGCGATGCTCTTTTTTCATTACCTGCCAAGCTGTTAAATGTGTACATGTATAAGTATATCGCTCCTGTTAAAACAAAACTTCACCATAATTTCTCTTGTTTTTGTACGTTATGCTGTACATGCTTTTACTATTCACAATTCATGTAACCAAGCAATCAGATTGTCCAATATTTTCATGCCCTAGAGATCGAAGATCAGAGAGCATGTTAATTTTAGTCCATTGTCTGTCCACATGTTTAACCTTATCATTTGAATTATGCAAGAGGGATTCATACATGGTAGATTAAAGGGCCATTTCATTTCTCTTCTGAACAGCCACTTGTGACAGGGTTAATGGATTCAAACAGTTTTCCATTAAATTGTTTTTTTTGTGATGTTTTAATTGTAATATACATGGCATATGAAGGAGTAACTGTTCAATTTTTGCCATTCGTTTAGAGGTGCATTTATGTAAAAAAAAAATATATATATATATATATATAATTTATTGTGCTATACATATTTTTTGTGTTCATGAAAATTTTACATGTACATGAAGTAGACTTTTATGTTATGGAATTATTTTCATCATATAAAAAACATGTACTTGTAGAATGCCTTGGAGTGGTCAAAAATATTTGTGGTGTGTATGCATGTACATGTAGATCTGAGAAAGTAATGTCCTTGCTGAAACGAAACAAAGAAAGTTCAGTCTGAAGTAGAGAATGTACCTGCACGACAACAGATTGCAGCACAAGAGCTTTTCATTAAATTTCTGAATAAATGTTGTATGAATTGGAACATTTCTATACCATTACACATGTATTTTATTGATAGTAGGGATCAATGGTCAAGTTTTTACTACGTGTAAAGAAATATTTCTTGATGAACTCCTGTGATAGAAGTTGCTTCATAGCAATTTTTACAATGCATTGCAAAAAAAAGGGAACTAAAATTGTTGTGCACTTTGTTTATATGGTAATGAACTTAATGCATTAAAACATATAAATGGTGTATTGGTTTTTTTTTCTTATTGAAAGTAATATGAAATTCAGTGCATTTTGTTCCACATAATTATTAGAACCCAAACAGTAGTTGAATCAGTGAGTAGCACAGGGTTGGATTTCGAGTTTCAATGATATTGTGTATCCAACTTGGATTGAAAATTAAAGAACCATAAGGCACATTATCAGCCTATAACTAAATAACCTTTTTGTTGTGTAAGACAGTAAAACCAAGCACCAAGTAGCCACAGAGTCAATAAGCTGATTCAGTGCAGTGCAAGACAGTAAAACCAAGTAGCCACAGAGTCAATAGGCTGATTCAGTGTAGGCTTTTTAGGTCACCTGAGTCACTCCAGTGACCCATTTCTATTGGTCAACATCCGTTAACACTTGCACAATTTTATCTTCTTTTTGATATCTACCCTTCTGATTCTTTTTGAATTTGGTATGAAGAATCTTTGGGACAGAAATTGTAAATTTCAAGACACTTGCACCCATGAGATGGGGCAAAACGTGCATGGATGGGGAGAATGCACTTTGAAATATGGGTAGTCTCCCATAGATGTAACTTCACTTTTTACTAGATTCGACACCTAGCATCTAATAAGGGTCAGTGGAGCTAAAATTATAACTGGCATGGTCTCAGCTCCCCTAGGGGCATGGCCAAAACTTTATAAAATGTAATCCAACAGAAAAACTGAGCTTATAATCACATAACAGCTAGGGAGTCCTCTACAGAAATTATGAAATTGATGTTCCTTAAATCGGGTTCATTCCATAAGGCAGTTCTAAATATGTTATATCGGTGAAAATGCATTAAATATTCTTTGTTGCTTTTGCACGGACAAACTGTGTGCTTAATTACCTCTACCAAAATTGTAAAATTTCGATTTCCCGGTGGCTGCAGAACTAGCTCTCTGAGATAAAGTTTGCATTGGATCATTTATTACTTTAAAATTCCCATGAGCTACAGTTCTAAAGCTAGGGTTTAGGCTCCAAGTTGGAATGCATGTACATGTATGTCTCATATACTGACTTTAAACAAACATGTTGCCTAGCTATAACTCGCGCTGACATGGGAAGATTCGGAATTATTACATTTATACTAGTATATTTCTGTAAAAATTTTGCTGCAATCTACAAAAATAGGCCTTAATGAATATAAATGATTCCATAGTATATGTTACATCCCACTGTGTGTCTAGTCCATCAATCCATCCCACTGTGTGTCTAGTCCATCAATCCATCCCACTGTGTGTCTAGTCCATCAATCCATCCCACTGTGTGTCTAGTCCATCAATCCATCCCACTGTGTGTCTAGTCCATCAATCCATCCCACTGTGTGTCTAGTCCATCAATTTGTAGTAAAGAGACAAAAGAAGTCTATGTTTAATGGAGAGATTGATTATGATCAGACAATGTTTAAGGTAGGTCATTTGACCTAGTTGAAATTTACCAGTTGAACAGGAGCATTGGTCTGGGTCATAACAACATCAAAAGATCATATATTGACCAGACAGCATACTGTGATCCTGAACCTAGGTCATTAAATCAAGGTCAACGGTAAAAAAAGTTAAATTGTCTGAACCATAAGTTTGTAATGGAGATAATATAGACTGTACATGGCACAAAATTTGCCCATAAACAAATGGTATGTCATGACCCTGCACCAAAGTCATTTGTCTAAGGTGAAGGGTAAAGAAAAGCTAGAAATATATGTCCCAGATCATAACTTTGTATTGAAACATTACAGTAAAAGCTCATACTTGGTACAAAGGTTTCTTGTGACCTTATTGTATGGGCCACCTTTTTAGATCATCTAAGCTGAAAGCTCAAGTGAGCTTTTCTGATCGCCTGTTGTCCGTCTCCCTTCTGTAAACTTTTCACATTTTTGACTTCTTCTCCAGAACCACTGAGCCAATTTCAACCAAACTTGGCACAAAGCTTCTTGGGTAAAGGGCTTTCAAGTTTGTTCAAATGAAGGGCCATGTCCCTTTCAAAGGGGAAATAATCACAAAGATGTAAAAATAGGGTGGGGTCATTTAAAAATCTTCTTAAGAAATAATGGGCCAGAAGAGCTGAAATTTACATGAAAGCTTCCTGTTATAGTGGGGAATCAAGTTTTTTTTTTTTAAAATCATGACCCCCAGAGGTAGGATGGGGCCACAATAGGGGATCAAAGTTTTACAAATATTTAGAGAAAATCTTCTCAAGAACCAATGGGCTAGGAATGTGCAAATTTACAGGAAAGCTTCCTGACATAGTGCAGGTTCAAGTTTGTTCAAATCATGGCTCCCGGTTATAGGATGGGGCTACAATAGGGGATCAAAGTTTTGCATACAAATATAGGAAAAATCTTCTTTTGAAGAAACACTGGGCCAGGAAAGTAGAAATTTAGATGAAAGTTTCCCGACATAGTGCATATTCAAGTTTGTTAAAATCATGACCCCCGGGGGTAAGATGGGGCCACAATAGGGGATCAAAGTTTTACATACAGATATATAGGGAAAATCTTTAAAAATCTTCTCAGGAACCACTGGGCTAGGATTTAAGTACAAATTTACATGAAAGCTTCATGACATAGTGCAGATTCATGTTTGTTCAAATCATCCCCCCCCCTTAGTGGTAGGATGGGGCCACAATAGGGGATCAAAGAGACAATCTTTAAAAATCTTCTCGAGAACCATTGGGTCATAGAAGTTTACATTTACATGAAAGCTTTGTAACAGTGCATATTCAAGTTTGTAAAAATCATGGCCCCTAGTGGTAGGTTGGGGCCACAATAGGGATCAAAATTTTAAATGCAAATATATAGGGAAAATCTTTAAATATTTGCCAAGGTGACTCAGGTGAGCGATGTGGCCCATGGGCATCTTGTTTGCAATACAGGCACTTAATTTTCCAAGTGTATATAACACTAGAAAATATTTTCATATTGGCAATAACTGGATCTTTACAGCTAGCCATTATACATACACAATGTGTTTCAATCAAGCTGCTGGATTAAAATTCGCCCACTTGCTATGTTCACTGCATTACCCAATTTGCATATTCTTGTGCATGAGCAACTCGGCGCCAGTATGAAGGAATGGCAACTGGGTTTCAAACAGAAGAAAATTTGATAATGAAGTCGTCTGACAACTGGGAGTTTATTGAATTTGACGGTGTGATTCAGATTTATTATTACTGAAAAATTGTTGTTTTTAGTATTACAATTATTGTAAAGTAGATAAATTGATAAAACCAGTCATCTAAGATGACATTCACCATGAAACAAACCACCCATAAATTGTAATCAATCAGAACAGATATGTACGTATGAGAAATTCGTTTCCTGCAAGTACCACCCCATCATGTATCGGTTTTATTTCAATCGCTTTTCTGGGGTACAAGTACTAAAACTGGAACAGCCATCAAACAATTTTTTGCCTATTTGGGAAAAAGTGCATACAATGTGGCCACTTTGACCTACACTTTATTATACATAGGGCTTTTGCACTGCCTCGATTCCTACTTCGACATCTGTCATGATATTCAAACTGAATGTAATTTTACTCAACACCTGCATTCTAATTTTGAATTTGAAAAAAAAACCATCATGAAAGAACATTAGGATGTGTTACAGCAAAGCGATGTGAGCCTCGGGCTTTCTGTTCTCCCTTAATTAAGAATTGCTGTGTACCTTCTATGTGGAAAACTACAGGACATGATAAACTTTTATTGTTGGCCATCCAACTTATACTAACTTCTGCCCATTTATGTGATGTCAGATTGTATGTACTATATGGTTCATCAATTGTTTAACTCCTCTCACAGTTGGCAAATCAGGACCTTTTTAAATTAATATTTCTGAGTTTTGAACATGTGCATGTTGCATGCATTTTTATTTGTAGGAGTTGCAAGTTGTTTGAACTTTGTCATTTCTGTGAATTTCTATATACAGCATCAAAGAAGATGCATGGTTTGTCTTCATAACCTAAATTTCAGTTTTCAAGCTTTAATTTTATTAAGTCATTGTCTTGTATAGTTATTACAGATCTGCATATGAAATGGGCATTGAAGATGTGCATATTACATATGGGCATTGTAAATGTGCATATTACATGGGCATTGTAAATGTGCATATTACATGGGCATTGTAAATGTGCAGATTACATGTGCATTGTAAATGTGCAGATTACATGGGCAATGAAGATATGCATATTACAGGGATTTTGACATGGGTATTGCAGGTTCTTGAACACAAGTCCATTTCTTGGGATTATTAAAAGATATATGGTACATAGCATGCCTAGGTTCGAGTGTCATAGAGTGATTCACATACATGTATACATATTTAAACATTACAATACTTTTCAAACACTTTGAATTCTTGATGTATATGCATACTCATACCACTGCATTACAATATAGTTTTGACTTTCTTGAATGTCCAGAGTGATGACTCTTTGATTATTTACTTGGTTGATTTTAGTGTTAGGTTTCTCTCTGTTGTCATTTGGGGTTCTTACACAAAATTCAGTTTTATGGAATGAATTATGGAATTGCACTTGATAGAACTTGTATTAAAATATGGATCCTATGGAGACTGATGTATTTAGTACCGTTGATGGCACTCTTGGTTTTTATTAAGTTGACTCGGATTATAAACAATGCAGTTACATATAAAAATGACCCCTAAATTTTGAATGATGCATTAGACACTTAACAATTGGTCAGGTACTTGACCTATTAAACATTGCATTATGAATTTCTCTAAAGGCAAAAATCACTGGATACCGCACGGTCATACATGTACTAAAAGTAACACCCAAAATATAATACCATTATCATGAAAATAAAAGAAATGGTTCTTAAATACAAATAGGTATATCAAATACAAGTGAAAGCATGAGTTAGTAATATTAAAAGCCTTTCTTTTTTTTTCAAATCTTTTATTCAATTTTCAGTTTAAGCTTAATTATCTCACAAAAAAACCAGACAAGTACACAGTACATGTATACTGAACATCTACATGCATCTTTTTAACACCTTTAAATATATCTATAAAGTCAAACAACAGATTGGGTAAAATTTTACGAAATGCTGTTGGACACAATTGCAAGTACAAAATTTACACTGTAGTGAATCTTTAATAATGACGTTATCGATTACAACAGTTGGTATGTACTGTTAAGAATGTAATTAGATTACAGTATTTCTCAACGTCCAGCTCCAAAGGGTAAGTGTACAAGGGGTGGAGTACTATAATCATGATGTCCTATATACACAAGACTATCTCCTGGATCTATACCTATACGTGTAAACTCGGGCATTACACTTTATCTAACGTTAATGCATAATCTAAAATAAAAAACCAACAGAATCAAAGCATTTTTTTGATAATCAACAAAACTTTGATAATTGTAGTTCGACAGTCACAAGTTTTATGATACTGATAATATTCAAACTGTATTCACCTAAAATCAGTATAATATATGTTTTTTTTCTTCCAACATTATTCCACAGCATTAATTACGACAATGCTAAAATACAGATAACTTGACTTTATTGTTGAACCTCCAGAAAACGCTCCTGAAAAATATGTCAGAGGTAATGGGAATGTTGCATATATACTTTCATAAACAAGTTGACATTTTAATCAAAATTGAACTGAGGATTTGACACAAATCTGAGTATGATGGTAAAAAAAATCCTTGACAGCTACAAGTGTACAATGTCAAAAATTTAACATCACTAAAACCATATCGCTACACATCCTAAAGAATGGGTGTCTGGTGCTCATCGAAGGTCCTCCCCACTGATGTTCTTCTTCACTCTAAGCAGCATGGTGGTGGTCCACTGGTCAAAGCGAGATATACTGTCATAATCTTTGACCGTGTCAGTAAATTTATCAGCATCCTCCTCATTTATTGCACTTATGAGACTCTGTAAATAAAAGAGTTATCAATAACATTTCCATTACTCTTAGAGAGAAAGAGAATGAAGGAAGCACATGTAATAAATATAATTTCCCTTTAATATCACGTACTGTACTCAAACAAGGAAATGTGTAGAAAAGCAAATATTCTTTCTATTTCCTTATTTACACAGCACATACTTTATGTCAAACAGAGTGAATAAATGGAGATATATCATACCTTGAGAAGCTTGCATTCTCTGGCGTCCCCAAACTGTGGGAACATTTCTTCGTATTTTTGAATGGCTTGCTCTGCATTCAGTGTATCAACACACAAATGACACATGGCTGCCTTGAAGAAGTAGTCCTTAGCACTGTACTTCAGCAACTGATTGTCCATACATGACATACCAACCTAGAAATGGGGATCATTTTTCTGTTACTTTAGTTATAATACTGTGTAGAGTGTTTGATATGTATTTTAATTTGTTAAAACTACAAAATTGATATACAGCATTTGTTTATAATCAAATTTTGAAGTAACCATCTCATAAGATAAAATTCAAAGTTGTTCTTGCTTGAGATATGCGCACGTCTTGTATCTATCTTGCTGTCTTCATCAGAATTTCATTTCAATATGATATATAAATTCAGTGTTCCTTGCTGTATAATATAGAATATTTACATTTCCAATGTTTTTGGTTTTGATACATCTTTACATACAAATTGTAATGATAGCCATTTCTCCACCAATGCATTGTAGTTGTAAACAATGTGCTTATGAATACAGATAAATATAGCACCATGTACAACTATTTTAACAAGTGGAAATTCTAACAAATAGAAAGTAAATATAGCTCATGTGAGCTAAATTTTTAAGAAAATTTCATAATTTCACAATTTATACACATGGTTTCAAGAGAGAAAAAATGTCAAAATTGATATGAAAATAGATTATTGATATTCAGTAAATAGATACCACTTTTCTCTTACATTTCGAAATTGGTAATACTGTAGATGTAAATAATAAATATATACTTCACAACTTTAAAAAAAAACAACTTTCATACTCAGAAGCCACTATCCTAAATCACAAATATACATGTATTTTAAAGTACTCACTTCTTCATAAATAGCTATGGACTTCTCATACTGTTCAAGCTGTGCTGCATATTGTGCAACTTTAACAAGACATTTGTTTGCAGAGCTGTCAAAAGATAAACATATAATGTTTCTAAACATGCTCAAATATCTTGCATATTAGTAGCAATCTAACAATATTAATTACTTTAGACCTTTAATAATGTTTTCAGAGTGCATTTCCCTCATGATTTTCCTTTTTTCCAAGAAGCAAAACACACATTACACTCTAACCCAGAAAGGCAAAACAACATTTCAAAAGACCTTATAAGTATTGAACAACTTCACCAACAGTCTATTTGAAGAAAATATTTGAACTCTATATTCTATAATCTACAATAGTCCATTGGACTACCCAGAGTGTACAATAAACCAGTCAAATGATATTTTCACCAGCCGCAGACAACAGTACTTTATGTCGTCTAAGAAGACATTGCAGAACTTGAATAACAAACAATCTTACTAAAGTAGTAACCCACCTGTTAGACTCTTCTCCTTTATAGTAATCTGCTGCATGTTCATAACTTGTAATTGCCTAGACAAAAATAAACAAATGCATAAATAAAATATATTGCATACACATAAATACTTTTGAAATATACATGTATATAAAAGTTGTTTGTGTGTGGATAACATTACAAACCTTCTCAATGTCCACCATTTCTGTTTCATATATTTCAGCAATGGAGACATGGTGTTTAGCTGCTATGGTAAATCTACCCTGTTAAAAAAAAACCAAAATATAAATGTACTAAATGTGTTCCATTTTAAACACATGCATTGTAAATCACTTACTGTACATGCATACTTCTACAACAATATTTATATGACCTTGAATTGTTATATTTTTAAGAGGGACATAAATAATCAGGAATGGTAAAATTGTTCATCATTTTGTCTATATACAAAATCATTCATGAGAACATCATTTTCACATCAAGAAAACCTAATGAATTCACACAAAAAAAAAGTTCTGGAGAATGAAAATGAATTTCGGTGTACTTACACTGATGTACTAGCCAACAGTGTCTGTCAGAGTAGTTGTTGTATCATGTTATTCATAACCTTACACTATTAATTTTAATCAGAAGGCACAGTCACTTACCATATCAGTGTAAATTTCAACAGCCTTCAGTAAACAGTTGATTGCCTCTGGAAATATATGCAAAATATCAAAGTAATTATACAGTATATTTTTTTTAATGAAATACATGATGGCCTCTTCAAAGTTATCTCTACTTTGTTATCAGTGATTTTTTTTATTCATCTGTCTGATACTTGTAAGCATCAAATCATCAATTTCTCTCTCTGATCTGTCCCAATCTTTTCTCAAGGAGCTACAGTTTTGCAGCTATATAATTTAAGAATGACATGTATATTTCTTTAACAAATATATTTTTCATGGTAAGAGCACATACAGAACATATCAAATTGTCTAGTGTGGAAGAAAGTTTTTTATGCCTACCATTTGGGTCTGCCTTTTTATAACACGTGCCAGCATTGACATACTCTGTAGCAGCCTGGTGTTTGCTGCCTAACTGCATCTGTAACACTGCTGAGCGACAGAATGCTTCACCAGCAGCTACAATAAATATTACCATCTGTCTAAAAGCCACTAAACAGTTTAAATCTTCTTGATAGCTTGTTTTAGTTGTAAGATTTTGTTTTCCAGTGCCAGCAATATCAGATGCAATATTTTGAAATATTAGGCTAATAGGCTACCTGAAACTAATAGTTCAAACTCATTAAAACACAATATTCTAAAATACAGACTCAATGAAACACCTGTAATAAGAAGAGAGAAAATGACAGTCCAGACCAGAATTTGAACCCAGGCCCTTTGAATATCTAGTCATGTTCACTAGAAAATGACAGACCAGACCAGAATTTGAACCCAGGCCCTTTGAATATCTAGTCAGGTTCACTACCAACTGAGCTATTGAACCCAACTAGCTATCATATTCATCCCTCATGAAAGGTCTTTGCCCTGAAAACTCAAAACCCAGTATCTTTATCCCCTAGCAGGCTTCTCATCTGTCAGTTACTGGGGCTGGTATGTAGCATCAAATGTAACAGGAAAAGAGAATAATATATGACCAACCAAATTGAACCAAGGCCTGTGAATCCATACCTGGCAACCTTCCAGCACAGAACCTCTTGCTGCTTCGAAAGTTTAACCCTGACCTACACTTGGATTTCTCGGATCTTATTACAGTAAAACTCGAATATAGCGAACACGGATATAGCGAAATTACGGCTATAGCGAAGTGAAAACGATTTCCCCGGCAAATTCTTTATATATTCTATATAAAAATCTGCGTCTATAACGAACACGGATATAGCGAATTTACGGGATATAACGAAGTAAATTCCTATTCCCCTTGAATTAAAACTGAACGTAAAAATCACCTTTTATAACGAATTTATTTTTTTCATTTTAAACTCTTTGTGATTTTTAACAATCGTTTTCCATTGACATAAAGGATTCAAACTTATTACAAAATTTCCGTTTGTATTTTTTGAAAAAAGGTTGTTAACGCAAAACAATACTTACACATACGTTTAGGAAATATATTGTCGGTATTGTTTACTATTCTCGTTAATTAAATTTGATTGCATTTATTTTTTCGTACACTCCTTTATTTGTGTAAAACAACAAGTAAATGACAGTTGCAATAGACTATACATGTATGTATTGTGCAAAATTGTGTTGACATTTCTCTCTCGACATGTTCTTGCATGACTTAATAATCCATCAAGATAAATTATCATATATAAATCATTGCGTATATTTCTTGTGTAAAAATATTTCTTCTCGAAAATATATAGGCTTCATTTCTCTTAAAGACAATACAAACGCAAGTACATCGATTGCTGCTTTCTTATATAACTGTTATACATGTAGAACAAATCAGTTTTATAACGAATTCGTTATATTTGAATTATGAATTCGCTATAAACATATAGCGAATTACGCTTATAGCGAATTTTTATAGAGGGTCCCCAGAAATTCGCTATATCAGAGTTTTACTGTATAGTGTTTTTAATTGCATGCTGTATCTCAACATGGCATAATCCATTGTGTCAACATAAACATGTGTAATTACACAGACAATAGGCCACAATAACATCCTAGCCACCCCCCCCCCCCCTTAAAATACCTAATGTCATTGAAAATCAACAGGTTTTTAAAGTCAACATTGATTCAACTCAGTAGCTAGATCTG
The DNA here is from genome assembly GCF_947568905.1 of Ostrea edulis. NCBI lineage: Eukaryota > Metazoa > Mollusca > Bivalvia > Ostreida > Ostreidae > Ostrea > Ostrea edulis. Next base: position 51,175,450 of record NC_079168.1, on the reverse strand, counting down.
TCCTTGTAAATGTTTGCATTTGGGTCCATGAAGGATTGTGAATATTAATTGAAAGTACAGGCTGAAAAACACAGTTGAAAATAAAATATCAGAAAAGAGTAGGCCTAAAGTTCTCAGCATTTATCAAACCCAGTAAACTTGTCATTGGTTGTAACTAACTTCATGCTGTGTGAATTTCTCAGTTGCTTTTGGGAGCTAAATTACAAAGTAAAAAAGCATGTTAAAATGGATTTATGCAAATGAAAGGAACTGATGCCTGACTATTTTCTGAATTAGTTCATTCTTAATCTTGATCTAGTCAGATGCTCTATATTTGCCAAATGACCTATCTGGCCACCACCACCTGAAACTGGCTGACCAACTCAGACCATTATACTCTCCAGACAACAAACATGGTTTTACTGCAAACAAATTAAGTGGAGTAAGATTTGAATATTTATACACTGTATCAAACATGATCTTTTATAATATTTAATATCTAACATATCCACTTGTTAGAATAATCTAACTGAGTCTTGGGACAGGCCCTCACCACAGTTAGAATGCCTTTCATATACTCGTAATACAGCAGAAAATTGCACACTCACTTCAAAACAATTTTAAAATCGCCAAAGAATAAACATGTAAATTTAAATTAAAATTTTAATAAAACTAACCTCATTGATAGTTTGTAAGTCTATAGTATTATTTAAAAATTGTAAAATAATACTGTAAACTGAACATTTTTGAAATGTCACTTTTTTCCATTCAAATTTTATTGACTGCCATTTTCCCCGATAACCATCGAAACACCCTGCAGTTTTCGAAAACATCTGCTTACCCAATTGGCAAAGAACTGCCCACTACCATATAGGCTTATGGAAACCTTTTGCAAAAACGGCTTTAATACAAACAAAAAGTGTATGATGTGCTGTGGACCAATAAATACCCTGTACAGGCAGAGATAATCCGTAAAAGGTCAGACTTCCTTATTTGAGACCTTATGCTTATTCGATGACAAGTTCCAGTAGAATAATGAAGCTGTAAACAGCAGAATTCAAACTCGTAGGTTTTAGTTCTAAGCTATTCAGAATGGAATTACTGGTGAGTGAGTCATGAAGGTAACTTTTTCGACGTATTAATGATATGTGATACACGATTTTACTGAAACATGTACCGATTACATTTTTCATTTTTGCGGGTGTATGGAATGCATGCTATCATCCATCGTCGCAAACCACGGGTTATTGTTTCATTCTATTTCACAATGTTTGTGAAATAGAATGAAACAATAACCCGTGGTTTGCGACGATGGCTATCATCAAACAGGCCTTGTTACAGGGTCCATAGGACATCATCATTACTTACCAGCCCATTTTTTAGCCATTTTAAACATATTGGCTGCTCTAACAAACAAATCAGCAGCATCTTCTACTTTTGATGAACTCCTGCAAATAAAAAAAAAGATGGAAGTTCGTCTGCCATGTTTTTGAAAAGAAATAAAGCCAACCCCCTTTATAGCAAAGGCGTTTGAACGAAGTTCATTTTCTTAATTTCTACTGTCATCAATTACCCAAACAGTGAACTAAAGAATCCTTTAGAAGAGGAAAGCTTCTTATCTGCCTCTAGCATCAATTCTCGCCCTTTCGCCTCGTTGTCAGCCATAGTGAAATACTTAAAATTGACATAAACTTGGTACAAAATATATTTTTACGTCTGTGTCACACCACTATTTACTATCGACATCATCATCATAATCAAAGTCACAAAATCCTTTACTACAAGGCACTTTACTATTTGTTGTGAAAGCGTGCACAATACCTTGACGATATTGTAAAAATGAAATATATAACGGTCAATCCGAATTGATACATGTAATGTAAAAACTAGATAATGCATTACACTTTCACTATACATATGACAACTTCAAATCATATAAAGTTCCATATAGACGACACCACATCAAACCGTAATCATTCGAGGACAGACTTCTTAGATCCGCGCCACAGAGTATGTGTATACGGCGCGGATCTAGAAGTTTGGAGCGTTCGGAGATTTCGCAATCATCCGAACCAAGAATCTTCTGTAAGTTGTAACGAAAAACCAAATTTTGGATGTAAAGTTTCCTATCAATCAAGAAATATATGTATATACACATGAGTTTGCATTTCAACGTGCTTTCCTTTCAAAATCTCAAATGCTATTACACATTTACTTCCATTTGGGTAAAGCTAAATTAATGATTACATATGTTGTATTTTATAATGCTTACATACTTCAAAGAACTTTATCAAGGAAGCGAAGCATAAATTTGTATTTTCTAGTGCAGGCGTTGACACAATAAATAACCCTCACTGCCACGGCCCTGAGCACAAAGCATAGGTCTGAATTTGTGACATCTCAATATGAGTGAAAAGTTCTTGACGAGACATAAAAAGCAAACACTCAATCAATCCAACTATAGCGTTGTCTAAGAATCACGTATTCTGTAGGGAGTTGGTTGGTTCGCTGCCAAAGGTTCTGGTTGCTGATCCATCGTAGACGAGAATCTAAAAATCTGGACTTTCTTGACTGTTGCCACTGTTGTCCTCCAGGTTTCAGCCTCGTAGAGAACTGACTTGACGTTTGAGTTGAACAGCCTGATCTTGGTCTGCAGAGTCGGCTTATTGGAATTCCATATCTTCTTCAGTAGTAGGAATGCTGGTCGGGCTTTTACTGACTCTTACATCAGCGTCAGTTTCGCCAAGCTTGTTGACGATACCTCCCAGGCATGTGAAGGATTCCACCTCTTCTAGTGCCTCATCTTCCACCTTGATTGGGTCGCTGCTGACGGTGTTGACCTTAAGGATCTTGGTCTTCCCTCTTTTTTATATTTAGTCCTACTTGTTCCGAGGGGGATGCTACGTTGTTGGTCTCCTCCAGCGTTTGTTGTCGGGTATGGGATAGTAGTGTCAGGTCATCTTCGAAGTCCAGATCGTCAAGTTGCTTGAAAGGTGTCCACTGGATTTCTGTTGTTGTGTTGGCCGTCCACGTCTTCATTATCCATTAGATAGCGAGCAGGAAGAGAAAAGGGGAGAGCAGGCACTGATCCCGAAGAACTCTGGTTTTCACCTCGAAGGCCCCTGTAAGCTGGCCTCCGTGGACTACTCTGCAGGTCATCCCGCACTAAGAGTTGGTGATGATGTTGACTATCTTGCCTGGTATCCCACAGTGCCGGAGTAGGTTCCAGAGAGTTTTGCTGTCCAGACTGTCGAAAGCCTTCCTAGTCTACAAAGTTGATGTAGAGCGACGAATTCCATTCGAAGAACTGCTCATCTATGAGGAGGAGGGAGCTGTCTGGTCTATGCAGAATCTGTCTTTACGGAAGCCTGCTTGCTGGTCCCTTAGGTGAGCGTCTACTTGGTTCTTAATTCTTCCCAGGATGATCCTGTTGAACGCTTTCCCTGGTATTAACAGGAGCGTAATCCCTCGGTAGTTTGCATAATTGCTGAGGTCGCCCTTTTAATATATTATGATAAGGTAACCCTCCTTCCAGTCTGTTGGTATCTGTTCCTCCTCCCAGATCCCTTCAAACATTGGGAACAGCATTTCTAAGATGGTGTTTAAGCCCGCCTTTAATACTTCTGCTGGGATGCTGTTTGGGCCTGCTGCTTTGCCGTTTTTAACTGCTTTATCGCCTTACAGATTTCCTGTCTGGTGGACGTGTTGCATTCTATGGGGAGGTGTTCCTCAGCTGGTGGTATGTCTGGCGTATTGGGTGATGTTGGTCTATTCAGAAGCTCTTCAAAGTGTTCGGTTGCGTTGTAGTTCCTCTCCCATAAGTGTTTTCACTTCTTTGCTTTTCACTGGCCTCTCTGGTTTGCAAAACTTTACTGACAATTTCTTTGTGGTGTTGTACAAGTCCTTCATGTTTCCATTTCTCGCTGTCTCTTCTGCTTCTGATGCTAGATTGTTGATGTAACTTCTCTTTACTGTTCTATTTGCTGGAATGTATTACTCTTGTGCTCTTGTTTTTTCGGCTCAGGTTCTACTGTTGTTGACAGCTGCTTTCTTCTCCCTCCTATTCTTGGATCTTCTTCATTCTCTCTGCTGAAAGTCACTCTCTATGATGGTACCTAACGGGCCCTAGAATGCTACTACAAGTCCCTGTCACTCCTTCCTGCACTTTATTCCATTTTCTGTCGATAGTCTCTTTTTCGATCCCTGCAGCTTATTGTTTAGGGCCACTTTGAATTCCTCTCTTTTCTGTGTATCCGCAGAGAACATGTGTTGTACTTGTGTCTCAGTACTGATGGTCTTGCTTTAGTTTTAGCTTGAGACGAGCTACCAGTTGATGGTGGTCCGACCATCGGGTCAGCTCACTCGCTTCACTCTGACATCCCGTAGAGACCTGAACTTCTTAGCGATGCAGACATGGTATATCTGGGTTTGGGTACAGGTTTCCAGTGAAATTCAAGTTGACTTGTGTATCTTCCTTTATGCGTAGACGCTGCCTCTGACCGATACGTTATTGAGAGCGCACGTGTTTGCAAACCCCCTCCCCATTCTCATTCAAGTCGTCCAGTCCACAAAACCCCATCACCTCTTCATACCCGGTGTTATCATTTCCTAGTTTCGCAGTGAAGTATCCCATCAGGATGTTGACATGTCTATTTGAGAAACTTTTGAGGATGGTCTGTATTGTAGAACCGATATTTAAGATCATCACGCGGTCGTTTGTAGAAGCACAGCACTGCACTACATTAATCATTATTTTCTTTGTCCGGAAAGATGCTGTGATAATCCTTGGGCCATGAGCTTCCCATCCGATTAATGCTCTTTGAGCTGTTTTAGTCAGCATCAGGGCAACTCCTTAAGTGTGTGGGGCATCTTCCTTCTTATGTCCTGAGTACAACAGCATCTCACCAGTCACAAGTCTTTTCTGTCCGGACTGTGTTCATCGCGTTTTGCTGAGTCCTAGCAGGATCAATTCGAAGTTCCGCATCTCTGCAGCTACTTGCGCGGTCTTCCCTGCCTCGTACATGGTCCTCACGTTCCATGCCCCGGTGTTGGTAGCGCTGGTGAGAGAACGGTCGTGGCCTTGTAGCTTTCAGATCCTGATTTTCACCACACGTCGCCATATTTCTTGATGAAGAACCATTTCTTCCCAGGACTAAAATGTCTTTATTTTTCTTGGGTATTTCTGTAGCTTAAATTTTTTACGAGGTGGGGTAGCTGGTCCCATGTACAACCCTCCTTTTTCAGCCGGGCTTGGGACCGGCCCTTGCAGAGTTATGGTTGCCTATAATGATGTAGTAATTAGGGCTTTACGAATCGTGGATATCGGCCTGGGTAGTTCAGTGGTTGGAGCACCGGACTAGTAATGTACGGGTCCTGGGTTCAATTCCCGGTCCAACCATAAATCTCCTCCTCTCTCCTATATACTACATTTGGTGCCGTTGACCACCCCTGCACTGCAGGTTGTCCTGTCAGTGGCGAAAAGAACCTGGGTTGTGTGTGTCTTCGAGTGTGAAGACAAATTAAGGAGGAGGATATAATAATTAGGGCTTTACGGACCGTGGATATGGACCTGGATAGCTGAGCACCTGACTAGTAATGCAGGGTTCCTCGGTTCGATTCTCGGTACAGCCGCAAATTATCTCCTCTCTCCTATATACTACAATGATGCTTATTTCTGAAAGATGACAAAGTAGTTGTCAGGCAGGGATCCAGGATTTTGCATTGGGGGATATTAGATGGTGAGAGGTCTGGGGACCGCCGAGGTTCTCAGCGGTTCAGTGCTGAGCCCTGGTTTGGGCGCAAGGGGCTAATCCTGAAGCTCTTTAGAATTAGCAATTAGAGAATCATATTTTCATACCTTTATAACACAGTAAAACTATATCAAAATGAAATTTAAAAAAAGATATTAAAACTAACTTTGTAAGGTAGAAATAGATCGAAGTGCCTCCAAGATAAAATCGTATAGAAAAACTTTTTTTTTTTTATAATTTTCTATTTCCATACAATTTTTAACAGTTTAGCCCAACCTTATGCCCATTGACAGTAATGAAAGGTGAAGATCATGAACAGGGATCAATCTCATAACTCCCACAAGGAATCCAAAATAAAAAGTTACAAACACGGACCCCTGGATATACCTGAGGTGGGATCAGAAGCCTATAATGTAATTGGATTGTCTACCATCTAACAAACAAGTAAACAACCGACGTGAAACTAGCATAACACAGCCAGAACACCAAGTACATTTGTATTACTGAATAACTGAAAAAAAGTTATTTTTAGATTAAAATCGTTGTTTTCATTGTTTTTATGGATTCACAAGCATCATTGTCGAGGATATTTCGACACAAATTGTCAACATTTCTTTTTCATTATCAATCTGTATGTCCTTGTAAACATATAACAGCAACAGCTGATTAAATCTGTCCTCTCCAGCTGTACTTCTGAGGGATTCTTTAGGTACTTAATGAGGAATTGGCTTTCTTAACGGACAAGATGCAACAGATGTAAAAAGCAAGACAAAAAGTATTTGATAATGTTTGGATCTACATATCAAATGTGTAACGTCGATGGAACTAGGTTTTTCCTCCAGACCTTTCCACATTCGGCTTCAAAGGTGTAGCTCCTGAAAGAATGTCGCTGGAAGCTGACCAGAATCGAATCAGCTGATTTAATCGATCGACCAACAACATTTTATACCATTATCATTTAGAAGCAGTGTATCATTAGAACAGATAAAACTTAAAACTTGAATATCTAAGTTTTCTTTGACATTTATAGTCGGATTACTAGTACTAATATCCGTTTATTTATACCCCCAACCATAATAAATTCCGTAAGATGTGTATTTCTACTTTTAAATCTATTTCAGTGTATGATTTCGAAAGTGACTACAAGGTATACATGAAAAAAATATTGCAAACTTCCTGAGGGGGCATGAACAGGCAGCTCTTCATCACTAGTAATTACTGACATTGGAAATATTTAATATAGAGCTATAGAGCTTTTCTAATTAAAGAAATTTATTTGGAAATATCAAAGGGACTGATTCACGAGTTTTGGAAAAAAAAAAAAAAGTTTTTCATTTCTTATGTTAACCATTAAAAATATGTCATTTAATGTTGACAGCCAAAATTTTGACCTTCTTAATGCAAGAATAAAAGCAGTATTTTAGCACTAACTCTGTGTTATATAAACAAAGACTCGAGTCTTTTTATGTTTCAAAGCAAACCAGTGAGATGTTAATTAATTTTGTGATATAAAGCATCTTAGTCACAGTCACAAATTTAACTTTTAGATGACACATTTTACTTAAAGAATACGTAGTATGATTTCTACATTGTTGGATCTCAGCCAATTAGAGAGCTAGGAATTATTCAATCATATAATAATATATCTTATTCTACTACGGCTCGGAAATATACAGCCGATCGTTTTTCAATATAGCTACGAATTACGTCACTGTGACTTTATGACAGTTTCCAAGATGGTAGGGTATTCTAGATCTATTTTAAAATATTTCAAGTATTTGATTTGATGTTGACGGATTATATCAACTGCTTTGAATTCACAGTCCAAGGAAACTTGTTTGTGCATCGCCATGTTTACAAGTGAATCGATTGATTTATATCGAATGATAAATATTCTTCGGTCATTAAAATTATGAATTTGTAGTACATGTACAACATATATTGATGAATTTCCATGATTATAAAGTTGAATTACCAGTTATCGACTTTATTGTATTAGCAAAATACGAAGTACAAACGAAATGGGTATCAATTTTCTCATAATCTGTTATTACGTATGAAGGTATATCGCAGAATAATGACGGCGGTATTCCTTTGATCTTTGCAATAACCGTGGTAGAAATTTCAATAACATAACATGCTACGTTAAGTATTGTGACGTCATTAATGCTTGAAGTTTTTGTTTGAAATCCATTCTAAATTCATAATTAAAACCGTATTTATTTATCATGAAAGGTGAAGACAACGAACAGTGATCAGTCTTATAACTCCTGTAAGCAATTCAAAATAGAGAGTTGGGCAAACACGGACCCCTAGATATACTTGAGGTGGGATCAGGTGCCCAGGAGGAGTAAGCATCCCCTGTTGACCGGTCACACCTGCTGAGAGCCCTATACCTTGATCAGGTAAACGGAGTTATCCGTAGTCAAAATTAGCGTGCCAAGAACTGTCTGAAACAAGTCAGCATTTGACCCAACGATAGGTCGTATTTGCAAAGTAAATCAAATCACACAGAATGAATTTAAAAGCGAAGTATTTTATTGGGTTATAATATAAGCATTTTCTGCAACAAGTACTCGGCTATATCTGTAACAGCAAATAAATCACTAATACCAGTGGCGAATTTAAGGGGGGGGGGCGCAGCCGGCGACCCCCCCCCCCTAAAAATTTGCAAATTTAAGGTAAATCGTGGTATCTTGTTTAGGAAAATGTACTAAACGATAAACGAAGCAATAATTTCTTCCACTCCCGGAGAAATAAATAGCAAAATCTTTTGGTTTCTTGAAATACTTTATTGGGAGAACTTAATTTTTTTCCAAAAACCCTTAAAATTTGCGTCATTTTTATTAATTTCACCTTATAAAAAAATGATAGAAAATAGTACAAATGACTAAATAGGAGACATATTTCAAGCTCTATAAAACCTGTAAAATTTAGGAGATTCCGGGGGCTTCGCCCCCTGGGCCCCCACCAGTGGCCTCAAGGCGGCCCCCAGACCCCCTGTCTCATAAAGTGGCGCCCCCATAACCACAATTCCTGGATCCGCCCCTGAATACCACTTTTAATTTCCACTTGTATGTTTAAATATTAAAGTAAGATTTTAATGATATCAAAACTGAATTTGTTATGAAAATTAATCTTAAAAATAACACATTATACAGGGATTCGGTTCCTTTTAACCTCATCCACACCACTGAAAATTAAGCTATAGACCAATAGCATATCGTGGTACTTAGTCTATCAAATTTAAGTATGATGCATTACAAATACATGCGTTATCAAAGTTGAATCTTTAAAAAAAAAGTAACATCATTTAAACACAACAGCTCTGAGCCAGATAAACTTCTAAGATCAGCGACACACAAATGTAAAATCTAAGTAAACGTTTATTGCAGGCGAATACACAATGTACAACTAAAGGCACTCATACACAATAAGGGCAAACGTTTTAATATTTTGATTTAAATCAGAAGCGTTTAATTCACATGCCTATTACAATATCTTTTTTAGACTTGCAGAAATGATACCTTGTATAAAGTACTTGGGTTTCTATTGATTTTCAAGGTTACAAGTCAAAGGTCAAGCTAAAAACAAAATTCCAAACAAGATTGAATCTTGATTTGTAACCATTTTTTGATCAAACTTTAATTTAAATAGTATTTTATTATGAATAACAATATAGATATGAAGTAAAAGGACAATATATCATTCAAAGCATAATGATAATATAAGGAGTATGATTAATTGATATGTATATACATAATTGAAATAAGCTAACAAAAGATAAATGAGGGGTGGTTAATGGGAACTAAGGGACACACAAAAGAGAGAAAAAAAAATGAAATCAAATAAAAATAATGACAGAAAAACGAATAAAAATAATGAAAGATAAACGAATAGGTACAACAGGAGAGAACAAAATTTGAGAGTATCGACTCAATAGGATAAGAACAGACAAACATTTTGTCAAACTTTAATGAATAGTACTTTGCATACATATCTTAGTTTCTATTGTTTTCAATGTAGTGTACATTTCTTATTCGGAATTAAAATTCTAAACTTGTTTGTGATCTGATAATCAATAGAATGTGCTTAAATGCAATCTTAGAAAATGTCATTTTGCTAAATGATGTCCTGTCTGTGAGCTCTGATATTTTTTATATGAAGTATATTTACATCAAAAGTGACACAAAACCTTAATTTTACTCAAAATTAGTTTAAATTCTAATTTCATAGCAATTTTCATGCAAAAAAAAAAAAAAACAAACAAAAAAAAAGAATAGAGCGCAATTTTGGACAAACTTCCGTCACTGTGGTGTATTGGAAAAATAAATCTATGGCATGAAAAAATTTTCCAAGCCCGAGTTCTAGAGAAAAATTTTAACGGGAAAATCTCATATACTTGTAGATCCTTGAAGTCGAGTTGGGAAAGAAAATAGAACTAGAACTGTCCTTTCGGGACTTATACTCCTTCCCCACGCCAACAGAAAATGGATACATAGAAAATGGAAACATTCATGTATTCACTGTAAATCAAACTGTACACTTGGTAAATGTTATTTCACTTTGATAAAAAATGTATGTAGAAGGTCTGATTCAAACCTTTTAATTTGGTTTTGATATATTCTCCAGACAAAGAGACCCATCCCTCTTTTAAGCAAAATATAGGAATTAGTATAACTTTCTGATACTTTAAATATTTTAATTCAAAATAAGAAATGCATAATTTCAGTAAAAGCCTATAAATTGAAGAAAAATCGTCCAATCAATCAACACATGGGTGTAAAGGTCCTAACGAACTGTACGTGTTTAATCAAGGATGGTGTTTTCAGCAATTAGTACGTTTCTTGAAGGATCGTGAAGGCATTCGTATTTGGGTACACATGAAGCACCCGGCCATCCGTAGCCTGCTGTCGTGATTTTGAACGCAAATATCCAATGGTGGTCATGGACACGATGCTAGCCAGCAGACCGATCCCGGCAAGGATGATGGAATACGGCGTCTCGATTTCCATCGACATGTTCTCCGCTGTCAGAAGAGTTTGCGTAGAACCAAGAAGCACCGATACGTCTACGTTAGCTACAGACATGCGCATAACCACGATGGCTTCCACTGCCGCTGTAATAAATTCGGTAATTGATTAAATTCAGTAATTTAATTTAGATGTGTTTGAGAAACACACTACCCCCAATGGTGACCACTTACAGATTCTTTTGTTACGGAATCCATCCGATCTTCCATCTTTGCTAGCCAAGGATGACAATCTCTATAGAGAAACACAATGGATCGCCACTTTGGCTAGCCAAGATGCAGAGTTCCGTGCGCTACGAACACTACAAGTGAAGCTTGCGTAAAGCGCCCTCTGGTAAGATAATGCTCACAGAATGTTGATTTGTATAAATGTTTTGTTCAAAACTTTTGTACGAATTATGATTGATATACAAAATAATATATGATGGTGTTTTGAAATTTCACCTTGAAAGGTGGCTAAGTTATTGTGATAGTTTAAAATAAAACAAGAGATAGACTCATCACTTATCAGATTCCTATAAATGGTCAACCATGGGTACACAACATAGAGAAACAATGGGTGAAACTGAACAGAATTTGTGTGTGTAATGGTTATAAATTATTACCAGCAATAAACATGAGGATTCCTCCACACAAAAGTCTAGAGGGAGACCCGAAGTTCAACAGAACAATGAAAAAGCTGATCACGCAGAAGGACACGGCAAACACAGTCTCAATTTGTATTTCCGTTAACGAAGCTGAAAGAAACGAAGGCAAAACACCATAATCAAAGTTTTATCAGAAGCTTACGTATTACAAATCTGAAGAACATTAATCAAGACAAACCACCAAGGCTGAATGTAGGGAGCGACAAATTAACATAAACTAAATTAATTGAAGATATCTTATATTATTTGAAGATATCATCAATTCATATGTTGTGCGCAACAATTCAATAAAATATTTCTTAGAATAATTAATGATATCTTCAATCCCGAATGATTGCACATGAATTGAATTGTTGATAGCATTAATTCTTCTGTTGAATTGATGCGCACAATAATTAAATTGTTGCTCTCTTCATATGAACATAAATTTTTATCAGCAATTAAATGGATGAGAGCTATGATTCAAATGAAGAGAGCTGTAATTCAATTGAAGAGAGCAATAATTCAATTAAAACGCGCATCAATTTAATTCATGGGAGCAATAATTGATTTGATGTGCTCATCAATTGAATTATTAGTGATATCTTCAAATGATTAATGATATCTTCAATGTTTTGAGTTTATGTCAATTTGACATTCCATAGAGGTGGGTTGTTTTACAAAAATCAGAGCATGCATATTCTAGAATTTGAAGAAAAATATATCAAATTCCCATACATGAATAACTTAAGGAAGTTAGCTCCTCATCTTTTGAGCACAACTGTGCAGAATGATATAATTTTATGTAATGATTGATTTATGTAGCTTATGTTGTGTTGACACCAACAGAAAATTCAAGTTTAAACGAATAAATCTTGGGTAAATGCAAAAAAGTAAAAACACTGTAGCTCAGTAACAAGCACTATGACCCCAATTTTTCATTTTAATTTCGCAATTCTATGTAGAAATCAAAGGTACACCCCACCCCACCCCACCCCACCCCCAAATTGACAACACTACAAAACTAATGTATGAACCTCTTTAAAGATACTTTGAAAAAAACTCTGAAGCAACACTCTACAAAATTCTGAGTTGTAATAAAACAGAGCTTCAGTGGCGAATCTAAAAGGGGTGGCGGTGCTTACGGGGGTTGCATCCCCTCTCTAGGTGGAAATGTTTGACAAAAAAGAACCACTGTGAGCCATTGTTAGGTAGGGTCTGTAAATCCCTTTTGGGGGTCTGTAAATCCCCTTGTTTATGAAAAGGTGCCATCTTGGTCGTACCCCTTTTTTAAGTTTTCAGGATCCGCCGCTGAGATTTCTTTTCGTTTGTCGGATCCCCATTCTTGGCAGCTGCCTGATTCTTTAGATTGGATTGTTATTTGGTATAAAGTAGAAAAATGAATATAATATCAGAAAAAAAGAGGCTCATGGGCTCACCTTCGACATCTTGTGTAGATTCAAGCCCAGGACACAATAATTTAACTTTTAAACTTCTAGTGTTTCCACGCTTTGACCTTGGATTTATAGTTAAATTTGAATTCACACTAGGTGAGGATACTTGCATCAATATGTGGATGTTTCTTGAAAGATTTATGCAAAATTTTAAATCCACATGGGGTATACACCCTTACCACAGGCATGATGGAATGAATGTACACTATATGGGGATACGTGTCTTGCGTACTAACTTGAAACAATTTCTCTATGTGGTTCTTGATGATTTTCAAAGATTCTTCCAAACTTTATATTTACATTCTTAATGTTTTTGCCTTTGATATTTTTACAAATCATAATGATAAGTATTTTCTCACGAATGCTCTGTAGTTGTAAACAACCCACGAACTGCAAAGCAATGATCTGGAACGCTTCACGCTGGTATACTTTTCATAAAATATGTCTTTGTGAAGCGTTGCAGTTCATAACCTCATTAATGCATTTTCAAAAATGGCTTATTTCTCACACGGAAAGAGAAAGAATGAATCTACAATACGTGATTGCAAAGATTCAATGGTCGTCATGGACACGATGCTGTATAAAACAGGGCTTGAACAAACTTGAATCTATATTTCAAAACAAAGGTATTATGAAACGTTTGCTTTTCTGGTCAAAAGGTTGTTTAGAAGAACGCTCAAATCTCTTTTCACTATTTCAAAATTATTTTCTCTCTTTATCCATGGATGCTTTCTAACAAGATTGGTCCAGTGACTCTTTAAAAGAAGTTAAAACGTGAAAAGTTCACGTGACAAAAATGACAAAGATGACGATGAAGAAATGCGAGGCAAATTTTGATCAGAAAATCTCACTTGAGCCTACAGCTCAGGTGAGCTAAAGAATTAATTAAATATAACCTACGAAGATTTTCCATTGTCCTTTTGGAGTGTGAAGGGAGTTTGTCGAAGGGTATGTGATCACACTTGTTGTTGTTACAAACATTAACGTAAAAAATGCTCATCCGAATGCTCACCGATACCTAAAATAACATTAAACAATGCAATTGTCACCTGAAAAATACATTCATCAGTTACTTTCGGCTTTATAAAAGAAATGTTTCATCCGACTTTCTATATCTGAAAAGAAATTAAGTTCACAAATTTATTGTGGCATATTTCAGCCTTTAACATAACTTTTGGTCAACGTACATGTAATCATCTTGTCAAGTCAAGGTAGCTATCTCACCAAGTCCATATGAGGTGCAGCTTGATTTCGACACATAATTTTAGTAGTCTTCATCACTTAACCCAGCTGTGAAACTGGTAACCAACACGATATGACGAGATGAGTATCTGGTACCTCTAACAATTTTTATTTAACCTCTGTTGAACACAGCTATAAATACTAGTCAGAATTTCTAACCTGTCACCTAAGATTTATCCACTCGTGTCAGACACATGCTTATTCGGGTCGAGTGGAAGTCGTTGATATTTAAGAAGTAAGTCTTATTCACAGCACGTGCATTTGGGTGGAAAGTGGTGCTCACTTGTTGTAATAATTAAACTTCAACTGTACATAGATTTTTTTTTTTTGCATTCTTTCTAACAGGCTGGTGCTATAAAACATACACCTTTTACAAGAAATACGCTGCATATCAGTCAAGGAATGCGAAATATTCAAGACGACAGCATCGGATGCGAGATCGGTTTTGTAATTTTTGAACGTGTTTCGGGGCAATTGTCACTGCACGAAGTTTCTACTTTGAAACATTTCATTAAGAAATTGCTTTACTGTGTGACCGTCATTGACAATCCAAATCACGTAGGGAAACTGGTATACTTATGAGTGCTGTTTCGTATTTATTGCCATTTAGTGATATAATCCATTAAAAAAAATGTAACATAACCTATTCCAATGGATGATATTACCCATTTGCATTTCGTACTACATCAAAATGAATGGTCCTTTCTCAAGGCAATGTGACTTAAAAAGAAATATGGCAGTCGCCGAAGTATAGGATGAACTTTTAAATTAAAACATTCAAAGAACACTTCTATCTTCTTAGTGTGGCTTCAGTAATGATGATGTTGATTCTGTTACTAATTCACAAAATTTAGAAAATGTAATTCGATCAAAATTCTGCACTTGTTGAATTCTGGATACAGTCGTGGGAGCAGTTGTTATTTGTTGAATTCTGGATATAGTCGTGGGAGCAGTTGTTATTTGTTGAATTCTGGATATAGTCGTAGGAGCAGTTGTTATTTGTTGAATTCTGGATATAGTCGTGGGAGCAGTTGTTATTTGTTGAATTCTGGATATAGTCGTGGGAGCAGTTGTTATTTGTTGAATTCTGGATATAGTCGTGGGAGCAGTTGTTATTTCAAATATGGTTGGAATAGGTGATATCACATTTTGAATAAGTGATATCATCTATTCAAATAGGTGATATTACTTATTCAATTTGAATTGGTAATATCGTCAATTGGTGAAGTCACTTATTCAGATTATGTCACATATTCAAACAAGAGACCCATGGGCCACATCGCTCACCTGAGTCACCTTGGTCCATATCAGAAGACTTTCCATATATATTTGCATGTAAAACCGTAGTCCCTATTATGGCCCCAAACTTACCCCTGGAGGCCATGGTTTTTGCAAACTTGAATCTACACTATGTCAGAAAGCTTTCATGTAAATGTGAACTTCTTTGACCCAATGGTTCTTGAGAAGAAGATTTTTAAAGATTTTCCCTATATATTTGTATGTAAAACTTTGATCCCCTATTATGGCCCCATCCGACCCCTGGGGGCCATTATTTTAAAAATTTAGAATCTGTACTATATCAGGAAGCTTTCATATAAATTTCAGCTTTTCTGGCTCAGTGGTTCTTGAGAAGAAGATTTTTAAAGATTTTTCCTATATTTTGTATGTAAAACTTTGATCCCCTATTATGGCCCCATCCAACCCCCGGGGGCCATGATTTTAACAATTTAGAATCTGCACTACCTAATAAAGCTTATCTATAAATCTCAGCTTTTCTGGCTCAGTGGTTCTTGAGAAGAAGATTTTTTAATGACCCTACTCTATTTTACCTTTTCTTGATTATCTCCCCTTGGAAGGTGGCCTGGCCCTTTATTTTAACAATTTAGAATTCCCTTTACCTAAGGATGTTTTGTGCCAACTTTGGTTGAAATTGGCCCAGTGGTTTTTGAGAAGTCAAAAATGTTAAAAGTTTACAGACGGACGGACGGATGGACGCCGGAATATGGGTGATCAGAATAGCTCACTTGAGATTTTAGCTCAGGTGAGCTAAAAAGTTCTTTCACCTATTCCAAGGATAAATTCAGAGTAATAAAAGGAAAACAAAATATTGGGCCGGATTTGGTTCTAGTCTTTACAAAAAGCCCATCTACATTCGTTCAAGTTTATGACTTTATGCCAAACAAATGCAATAAATTGCTTTTCAAACATCACAATGCCTTTGTGTTGGTATAACAGGGAAGTTTTAACTTACTGTAACGTAGCATGATGCACATGAATTGTTTACGTTACGTTTTATCAGCTCGTTACTTCGAAATGATATTTCATATTTTTGTTATGGTAATATCTGGTTTTAAATAAGCATGTCACTGGTGCATGATATTAAAATTATAGGATAATAGAAATCCGAGGGAGTGTAGTTACTGTTGTGTAACCTTGCAGATTAAACACCTTATCTAAACTTTGCCCGTTGAATTCAAAAGTATACGTACAAAGTACATTGCCAACTTTTGGCATAGAACATCGCCAATAAACACATTTATCACCAGCAAAGATATACACCTGTTCTTCGGTATTTCTCCAACAACAGAATTCTTTCCGAAAGAAGTTCTTGATTGGTAAACACAGCGATTTTGCTTGGCATGCTTTTATACGTGGCACATGTACTTGAGTAAAGTAACAAAATGAATGATTATTGTCCACGGAACAAAGTCTGCTACTTCGAGATACAGTTCCTCTTCATTGCGTTTGTGTGCAGGGAATTTACAATTTGCTTTCATTTAAAGGCCTTTTAAATGAAAGATGGACATGTATATTAACTAGATTATTGAAGGAAGATATATACATTTTTATTAAAAGAAGAAGAAGATATTTTAAAAAAGGTGTTGAAAAGGCGAAATTAAAATCATAATCTGAATAGGTGATACCAACATTTCGAATTGGTGATATCGCTTGATGGCAGTAAATACTGTAGATTTCTTATTTTACACGAGTACTTTTAATATGGCGAAATGGTTCGTATACGTCAAATCGCGTGAACTCGAATTCGCATGTCGTCTGTTAAATCAAGAGTATTTGCATGCATTTTAGCACCAGAAAATTAAAAGTGAGTAGTTTTATTTCGCGAGTGATGCCTCTCGCGAAATTACACGATAACAAATTCCTCGCGTATATTCCGGAATTTACAGTAACTAGATACTGCCATAAGACAGTAACACCTGCATACAAGTGTTTGGCTTTAAATATACTCTATACCAGATATATTCTTGTTGCATATGTCAAGAATATTCTGATAGGCAAGTGCCCTGGGATCATCCCATTAAAACAAATATATTCTTGTTGGACGTGACCCAATGCTGGACCCAGTTGCTCAAAACCTTGGTTAATCTTAACCAGTGGTTAAATCCCTTGTCCACCGGTTAACTTTTAGCCAATTGTTAAATTCTGTTGCTCAAAGGTTAACCAGTGGTTAATTTGCCTAACCAATGGTTAAATATTGACCAAAGTTAACCAAACTGCAGAGGTGGGTTAAGTCATTTAACCAGTGGTTAAACATGACTCCTTGCTTGCTTTTTGATGTAAACATGAGCACATAACACAAGAAACGGGGAGTTTGGAGACATTTTAATCATGATTTCACAGAAATAGAGTAAAAAGGAAGTTGAAAATTTTCTAAAGAATCAGGCAGGTACATCCCAGATCTCATAGAGCCCCAGCTGTGCCGTCTCACCATGTTTTCATTGTAAGATATTGTTTGGTTTCCTACAACATTAAGAAACGTTATAATTATCATGTAATTCAATCCATCTCTTTCTTAAATTTAAAGATTTAACAAATTCATAAACAGAATACATAGGTGAAGTCACCGGGGTAGGGGAGGGAGGGGGGGTCACGGGGTAGAGGGGGAGTAAACTGAGTCCCTTTATCCCTAAGTTTACTACCGCAGTGCACCAATTCCTACCATGCCTTTATGTTTGTACCCCCCCCCCTCTACGCTAAAGTCACCTGTTTATTTATATACCCATTTCATGCATTTCATCTTATTAAATTTTTCAAATCATATTATCATTTGTTTATTTTCAAAAAAACAAATACAACTTTAAAAACTACACAATTTTTGATAAATTGATAATTAAATTAATTTCAGCTAAATGGAGTTATCAATCATGTACACACATATTTTGTATTGTACATAAATATTTATTTATTTTACCTATTCCATTTATTTATCTTAAATATTTAAAAAAAAAAAATGAATATTGATATTCGGATTTTATTTATTGTTGACTAAAACGTATTTCAATTCTCAGTATTTGTATTAAGAAAAGTGCAGTTTTAGTTTAAATAATAAGATTTATAGAATTAACTATAAATCCATTTATTTTAGCCAGACTTAAATATATTTTATTTCTGAGGATTTTTTCGGAAACACTATTCCGGAATCCTACCGGAAATAAGTTGGCAAATAGAATAGCATTTCCTTTTATGACGAGGCAATTTCGGGAGAACGGTGAGATAACAGTCGAGACAACATTTTAATTTCCCATCCCACCCATCCCAAAAAGTTGTAAGAATATGTACTGCGGAAAATGTTTTCAATTTTTCAGGTGAGCTCGATTCTTGGATATAGTTCTGGTTATGGGAAAAGAAACAAATACAATGGAGTGTGTTTGAAAAGACTGTCTTGGCAACTTGGGGCCAGATAAAGTACATTTTTGATTACGGAACACAAGAAGAATGCGCGTCTGGTTCCTGTGATTGGACATTGAATGATTTGATTGGACAATATTGTATGTATTGAATTATTTGGTGACAATTTGGTCACATATATATATGATACACTTTGATTGCCGCTCACCGGAATCATAGTCATATGGTTTTTTGTTTAATTGAAAATTGACATTTTAATGATTGATGTTTGGGGGTGATTGCAAATCGTCTCATTGCCGTCAACCGGAATGAGAAGATCTGCGAAATTTGTTGCTTGATTTTATGATATAACATTAGGCAATGATGTGTTTTTGGCCTGTACCATTTGGGTGTCAATACACAGGTGTAATTTACATGGTAAAATTTTAATGTAAAACTTTAAAATTTTACTCATTGCCTAGTTGCCAAGACCAACAACAGCCACAATGGGGAGGGGGGTGTTGTTATAAAATACAATAAGTGCAAAAAATAAACTTGTATATAGGTAAACATAATGTTATGTCTTTATTTCCATCCCAGGACAAGGTCAGCTTACAAGTACAATGTACACTACAAACTGCTATCATTTTGAAGTTTTGCAAGGCTGGTCTATAATAATACAATAATGCAGGCTTACCGTGAATATCAAGGCCTCCATCCTCAAGTCCTCGTGAAATCCCGATGAATTAATTCACTGATTCCCGGTGGATCTAAATAATTTTCTATGAGACAGGGTTGAGTGACAAAGGAGGTGGACCCCCTCCAGTCTATATTCATTGAGTTTTCTGCATACAGTTTCTTCTCCTTTTGCTTTCGAACAAGTCTTCCTGTACATCTCTTTCACATTCTCAACTTACCCCCCCCCCTTTTTTTTTCCTTTTCGAGTTAACGGTCTCGGTTGACTTCATAATATAACCTGTACAACTAAGAATAGTGTCTCATTAGGTGAAAAGTTCTCTGTCCGCTTCATTAACATTTTCAGTAGCCATTATTGTTTACATGTCCATACGACCATTGTTGAATGATGGGATACTAACCACTGGTTAAATGTACTTAACCGTTGGTTAGTATGCCTCAGATGAGAAAGTGAATGACAAAGGATCTCAAATATCTTCTAAAGGTTGGCTATACCATTTTATTATGTTAAATACTGTTACAGATTCTTTCAAATCTCGCATTGCTAGTTTGGATGAACAAGTATCTAAACTTGTATCTAAAGTATGTTTTAATGAATTAAACTTTAGGATTTCTAAAACAGAAATCTCTGAAACATTATGCAAATTAAAATGTAACAAAAATCCAGGATTAGATAGAATAACTAATCACATGCTGAAACATGGACAAACTGCACTTATCGATAGCTTGCATAAACTATTTTTAAAATAGCTGTTTATTGGGAGGTATTTATCCTAATCAATGGTCATCTGGTATTATAACTTTACTACATAAGTCTGGCGATGCTCACGACCCAAACAATTATCGTGGAATAACCATAACTAGTGCAATAAGTAAATTATTAAATAGTATCCTCAATAGGAGGCTTGACAGATTTCTTGAAAAGCATAAAATAATTAATGAATGCCAGATTGGTTTCACAAAATCTGCAAGGACATCAGATCACATGTTTATTCTTAAAAATATCATTGAAACTTATTGCCATAATAAAGAGGGGCGAGTATATGCTTGTTTTATAGATTTTAGAAAAGCATTTGATACTGTCATACACTCGGGTATCAAATACAAACTACTCAAATTTTGTGTTGGAACCCAATTTTATATGCTTATTAAAAGTATGTACAATAATAGTAAATCATGCATTAAGATAAAAAGTCATCATACAGACTTTTTCCAAATTAAACTCGGTGTAAAACAGGGAGACAACCTCAGTCCCAACTTGTTTAATATATTTATCAATGACTTACCAGAGTACTTCAAAGATGCAAGTGACCCAATAGTTCTAAACAATAAAATAATACACTGTTTAATGTATGCAGATGATGTAATATTACTGTCACATTCAGCAGTTGGCTTACAATGTAACCTTGATAAATTGCAAAAATTTTGTTCTGATTGGTGGTTGAAAGTCAATATTGATAAAACTAAAATTTTAATCTTTAACAAGGCAGGAAGATTTCTCAAGCAAAATTTTATTTTGGAGAAAAGGGAAATACAGTGTGTCCCCTCTTACAGATATTTGGGAACATATTTCAATACAGCTGGAGATTTTTCTAATGCTCAAGAGGATCTGTACAAAAAGGCAATGAAAGCATATTTCAAATTACATAAAGATTTTTTATCATTACAACCTAGCATTAAAACATCCATTCATGTCTTTGATCACACAATCAAGCCAATTTTACTCTATGGCAGTGAGATTTGGGGAATTTTTAATCGCCCTTCTTTTTTCAATCGCAATGATATCTCCTTGTATGATTTTTACTCTAGATTAAAATGTGAAAACCTCCATGTGAAATTCTGTAAATTTATTCTAGGTCTTCATAGAAAAAGCTCAAACTTTGCAACACTATCCGAACTTGGCAGGTTTCCACTACATTTTGATGTAGTGAAAAATATAATAAAATATTTAAGCAGATTAGAAAATCTGGGTACTTCTTTTCCTCTACTAAATGCTGCATACATGCAAAGTAAGCATAATGCTTGTACATTAAAATCGCAGTCATGGTATGGTGTCGTACAAAACTTATTTGGAATTGTTGGAATTAGAAACAATCATATTGCAATCATATAACCTATCAATTTTTAAGAAAAAATGTAAGGAATTGTTATGCCATCATCATTTGAAAGAATGGGGATATGTCAGAAGTTTACAATATGGAAAACTTGAAACTTATGTTTTTAAAACTAATTTTGTTTTTGAAAACTACTTAACACTTTTACCACCTGCACAAGGTAAAGCACTTGCAAGATTACGTACATCAGCGCACAATTTACCAGTAGAACGAGGTCGTTATTCAGGAATCCCTAGACATTTAAGATTTTGTACAAAGTGTTCTTCTTGTAAAATTGGTGATGAAATTCATCAAATTTTTAAATGTTCAACTTATAACTCACTCAGGCAGAACATGTATAGAATTATAAAACAACAATGTGAACACTTTTCCAGTCTTGACAACATGAATAGATTAATATGGTTACTCAATTGTGAAAATACTGATGTACTTGTAGCCGTTTGCGATTTGATTAAAGAAGCAATATAAAATGAAGCATGTGAAAGTTCAAACCAATATGTTTATACATAATTATGCACTCATTGTAAACATGACATGTTGACTTAGTACCAATGCACCGTCCCGTGGTATCTTTTGCATTACAGTCAATCATATGTACTTGTACTACGTGCCTTTTACTATTATTATGTGTCATTGCATATATTGTTATTATTTTCTTCCTGTGTGCATTTCTGACTGTTTTGCATTAGGATACACGGTGGTACTTACATATATTACATCAAGTTATGTCTCATGTTATGTACATTGTCTAAGCTCATACTACTAGTATTACTGTATATTATGTGTGAACCATATGAAACCATGCATATTGCACATATGCACTCATTATAAACATGACATGTTGACCTAGTACCAATGCACCGTCCCGTGGTATCTTTTACATTACAGTGGAGTTAATCATATGTACTTATACTACCTTTACTATTATTACATGTAGTGTTGTTATGTACATGTATACATTTTTTATTTTATTTTTTCTGTGTGTATTTCTGACTGTTTTGCATTAAGATACACGGTGGTACTTACATGTAATACAAATAAGTATTATCATGTTCAAAATGTCTCATGTATGAACATTGCTCATACTAACAGTGCATATTTTGCTCTTGTTTTGTTCTTTTCTTTTTATCATCATTTTAAAAAAAAAAATAAACATTGCACATTGAAATGTTAACAATCATGTATGCCGTATGCCCGAGAGGGCCCTAATTTGGAAATAAATCATATTCTATTCTATGCCCTGGGGCTAAACTCACTTTCAGTAACAGAATTTTGACCAGTGGTTAGTTACTTAGTGGATAGTAAATTTAACCAGTGGTTAGCTTAACCAGTGGTTTAATTTAACCAGGGTTTTGAGCAACTGGTTTCTGTTCGTCAATTCTTCACCCCATTTGTCCCTCAAGATGAAAAAGAAAGTTGCCAGCAACCTGACTTAAGGAGATAGCTGTTGTGACTTGCTGACCAAACGTTATGTGGAAAGCAGAAATACGTCACCATTTGTATACAAGCAACTTTACTTGTATATAACATAGGTAACATTAAGCTTACTTTTTCAGGAATCTGATAATTTGTGTCCTCTAAAGAGTTCCCAAATAAAGATTGGTCATTCTGTAAGGAGAGTAAGTGCATGTGTTGATGAACATGTATACGGATGGAAAAAAAAATATTTGTACATATAACCATCCTACAATAAAATTATGCTTTTAAACGAAATCTCAAAGTCAATAAGGCATATTGTATTTCTAATATCCAGTTTGTTTGTTTTCATAGTAATGCTTACGTTTACGTAAAATGTGTATTGTCTACGCAAAATTTTTGTAAACTTTACTAAACACTGCCGCCTTACCGTATAGATCGCAGGAGGCTTAGAATTGGCAACTGATAAAATGAACCAGCCTGGTGTTACCATGGCAGCCAGCCAAAGGCCAAATGTAAGAGCCACCGAAACCAACGCTGCCACTCCTACACTTGTTGTCATCTTGATATTCTTAAATATATGAACATTAGTGAGTAGTTCATACTTAATACAGATCTGATAACCATCACATGAACATCTATCTACAATCATGATACATACTGAACCAGCAAACTGTGTGAAAATACCTACCAAAGAGTAGAAGTATTGGATCCAAAATCTGAATACGTCTAGATCTTAACTAGGAAGTCGCTTACTTAAACACAACAAGATGTACCTTTAATGGATGCAATTTTCATTGTCCCTTTATTTTGTTATTCTTCTTTTGCGTCATGGACCGTGTCAACCTTCGAGTCAATTATGCAAATAACTGGGATTTTACGTCGAGGGATTTTCCCTGCATTTAGCTCGCCTTTAAAGAACAAGGTACGATTGTATACATGAAAAGGCCCAAAAAATTTCTCTCTATAAAATGTGTCTGGAATTAACCTTAATCAGCGATTTAAGAAAGTAAAATATATGCCAGGTATACTATGTCAACAAAATCATTATGGTATTCCTAATTGGATGGCATTATGACATCATGAATAAGACATTTCCCGCCTTTTTTTCAAAATAAGCCTGAAAACTGCCAAATATCATACATATTATTGCTCAGGAAAAGATGTGCGCATTTGTCGAGCAAAATGAAAATGATATATATTGTGTATTATTTTAAGATGAAAAACATACTTGAATATGAATTTGCTCGACGCATGCGCTGTATGTTTTCTGAAAGGAAAACCCCCTGAATTTGTGGCTATTTTTATTGAAAATGGCATTTCTGCAATTTTTTGCCAACTTCTAGCTCTCATCATATGACACAAATCATTTTGCTGATCAAACTGAGCGGATTTTGGGTTTGCTAATCTATTTCTTATTTCAATGTCAGTGTTTAAGCTCCAAGTGAAATCATCGATATTTTGGGCCAAATTACTTTAGAAACTGTACCTACTCCTTTCATCACCTGCTGATACGGAATATAACTCGTATGCTAAAGAAAATTACAAACTCTTTATCAAATTTTCCCCTTATCTAACTAATTATTTACTCAGGACTGACTACTTCTGTGAACGTGTACTATGCGCTTGCTTTCAGTCATATTGCAGATCTGCAAATTGATATCATTTTGACATTGTAATCTATCATTCAGGTTTTCTTTTTGTAACTTTTATTGCTCATTTGGTGAACCAAATTGGGTTTAAAGTCTTGTCAAGTTTTAAGGTTAATGCTTTTCACCGAGAAATAAGATACAATGAGACAACAAAGGTTTACTGCTGACAAATCATTGGTTAACATAACTTATGCACATGGTAAGGTGTAGAAATAAAGGAAGGTACTTTTGATATTGTCTCCATTACATATTTCTAATTGCAGATTGTAGAATATCTTGATGGTCATAGTACATACCCCCCCCCTCCTGTGTGTACATTCTCGTACATATTTTCTTGCGTGTTACTGTTATGTTGTCGAATCAGACTTTTTTCTTCTAGAAACCTTTCCATCACAAAATAATCCGTTTTCAAACCTTTATTCAGCGGAGATGGTTACATATTCTTCGTTTAAAAATGTTATAACAATGAACGTATAATAGATTTTATGTTTTTAAAATATAATTATGAGTATCAGTCTGGCCTAGATCGATCATCTACTATAGTAGTTGTATAGTTGACTTCCGAAACTTCATTGCGCATGCTTAGCTTGCTTCCGAACCTTCAGTGCGCATGTATGGTTACTAAAATTCTACCATTCTGTCAATCTCTACCCAGAATTGTCGTTCCTTGCTCTCACTTACACCTCTGTTAACGTCTCAAAATAAGCAATGTTATTCCATATGTAAATCCACTTTTTTTACGGCTAATAAAACTAAGAACTATTTTATAAAATATCGGGAAAATGTAGGACAAGCAACAATTTGTAGATTTTTTTCCATTACTATATATTATTCATGTACCTATGTATAGGCCTGGTGCAATAGAACTACCCAATATCAGGGACCTATATAGTATATAGGTCCCTGCAAATATCCACGTTTCAACCCAAATCAATGCTTCTTGTGTCACAAAAAGACGAGACATCTGCTTAATATTTATTTATTTACGTATAATTTTGTAACTGAAGTCAAAACCATACTTTATATGAGCATACGTGCCATTTTACAAAAATCTTGTAAAACCCTTGAGACGTTGACAGAGGTGTAAGTGAGTGTAAGGAACTATAACTCTGGGTAGAGATTGCCATTCTGTAAGTTGCTGTGTGGTAGACCAGACATGCGCAGTGACACCCCTTCTGGTTTCTACCAAAGGCAGTTCGACCATTTGGTTCAACTCTATTTAATTTAGTTGATGATCGAACTAGGCCTATAGAAATCAAATGTCATGTCTCATAACAATCTCCACCAGAGGGCGCTCTCAAGTTCGGAAATTGAGAGTACCTCTGGTAGAAATTGGTCCTATGTACCCAACTAAATCAAAATAGAGGGGACATATCTTTATCATACATCGTGAATCGGTGTGGTGCGGTTAACATTTTATTACAAAGTACCTCTGCCCATCCCCACACTCCTAATAACTATTAACCGCTACCTTAGAACTGCTCCACAGACACATGAAGGTTTAAATACTGTGTGACCGGCCCCTTCTCCTCCCCAATTGGATTTTGTCGACTGTACAAATAACCCCATACTTCCATTCTTTATATGCCCCCATAACAAACAACTTCAGACATTTCGTCCTAAAATAAATTTATCCTTTAAAACCGGGTGAGCTTATTGAACTATGCCTCTTTCCTTTCAGGCTTGTTTTTTTTTAATATTAACATAAATCAAGAATCTTCCACTCCTTCTAATCATCTGATGTGTAGGAAAATCCATGCACATATATTTAAAGATATGACAGTTCTAGTAATATTTTTATGTCATGCTTGAATTATCTTGCCACTGACACATTGTACATAACTTTCGCAAAGCAAAGCTTTCTTGTTTAATCTCTTGTGATACGATCACGGATTGTGAAGTATTTATCGTCCTTTACACTCTGAGGTTGATCTATGGGTGTATAGCCTGCTGGAATCTTCCTTTGCAAATACTTGTATTTCTTCTTATGCCATTTATGAATATAGTTAACCAGATTTTATCGTCGAAAAGTACTTTCCTTCAGTGTCGTCTCCCAATTCATTCTTTTGATGAAGTCCAGCAATACCAGGCGAGTGTGAAGCGAGTATCAATGTTAATTGTGAAGAGGGTATCAGTGATAATGACGTGAAGCGGGTACCAGTAATATTGATTGGCGCTTTCCCGTTTGAAGTAAAGCAAAGTGTTGTCCTATTCCAAGATATATAGTTTCAGTGTTTAATTAAATACTTAATGTAAGGTCCATATTTTTGACCCCCTTCAATTTTTTTTCTGGATCCGTGCATTTCTTCATCAAACTGTACAGACATCATTTGAGATTTATGACTTCCGTTCCAATATATTATTTTCACACACAATATAATCTACATAAATCAAGCCCTTTCTTTCATTCCTTAATTTGGGTGTCAAGTTTCGCAATTTATTAACATTATGTCATGCTTGAAATATTTTTATATTTTGCCCAAGTACTAAATAATGTTACCTGGTTACACAAGGTTTAGATATGATTAGGTGCAATACTCAGATGCGTACTTTAAAAAACAAACAAAACAAAACGCAGATAGATCTAAATGATGTCATTGTCACTATAACAACAAAACGGATTCATTTGATGGTTTTGGCAGGCGGTTTGTTAAGTTCCTCGGGGTTGACGGTGACGGTATTATCTAAAGGTGAAAAATCCTAACTTTAAAAGTAAATTCTATCTAATTAATACTAGATCTTTTGACACGGATCTAAAACGCACGCACGCACCTACCCCCAACCACACATTTTAAGGAAAACTCAGTCAGAAGTTATATTGATATAATTTTAAAAATGAAACTTCACAATAAAAGTAAGTTTAATATGTTATTCTGAATTTAATTGACTCATGGCTACTGCGGAGGCTCTTTATCGGTCTGATTCGCAGGACGCACCAAGGATTTGAAACTGGTAAATACATTTTTGTAGTTCTTATCTTTTGACGCGGAAAAACAATTTTTTTTCTTTTTGTTGCATAAAACGAACTCCTTAGTTTTAGAATTGTTCTCCTGACTGAAGTATTGATACTTAATATTGATTATGATGAAGACAATCAATGCCTGTATCGGACAACATCAAACAATGCCTGTATTGGAGTGCTTTGAAAAGAAACATTGGTTTTTACACTCAAAATGATTGAATTTGAGGTAATTTATTCTAAACGTTGTCACATCGGATATGGTGTAAACTATTCATTCACAAAAATGACCAGAGAAAATTGGAATAGAAACATCAACATACTGTTGATAATTTTTGTTGCAACTTTTATCCATTTCTCAATTTGTTTTTATACGAATCATAAATGCGCTTGAAATCGATAGTTATGTCATTACTTAATTGGATCCGATCAATATGAATAAAAATGAGGAAATTGAATGAGTTTGCAATGCAGCAACCACTATTATGAAACGAAACATTGAATGGGTATTTCTCGCAAATGAAAGTAATATAGAAGAATATTTTCATTTTAAAGTTCCATGACTATCCCAAGAGCAAATACCAGTACTGTGTGGCTCTAGCATTGTACAAATCTCCCAAGAGTCAATGCAGGTATTGGGTGAATCTCAATGGCCAATGCAGGTATTAGACCACTTAACAACCAATGCAGGCATTTTGCCTCTCTTTCAAGGGCCAATGTAGACACTGGACTACTCTCTTGGGAAGTTGG
Organism: Ostrea edulis; assembly: GCF_947568905.1. NCBI lineage: Eukaryota > Metazoa > Mollusca > Bivalvia > Ostreida > Ostreidae > Ostrea > Ostrea edulis. The sequence continues at coordinate 51,147,154 of NC_079168.1, read as the reverse complement.
AACCAATGCTGGCATTGAAATACTCTTTCTTGAGTCAATGCAGGCAATGGGCAACTCTGTCAAGAGCCAATGCATGCATTGGGTGACTCTCAAGAGTCAATTCAAGCGTTAGGCGACTCTCCTAAGAGCCAAACAGGCATTGGACCACTCTCTTAAGAGCCAGTTCAGGCATTGGACCACCATCTCAAGAGTCAATGCGGGCATTGGACCACCATCTCAAGAGTCAATGCGGGCATTGGACCACCATCTCAAGAGTTAATGCTGGCGGCTTTGGAGCACTGCCTCAAGAGCCAACGTAGACATTGGACGACTCTGTCAAGAGCCAATGTAGGCATTAGACCACCATCTGAAGAGCCAATGCAGGCATTGTATCACTCTTTCAACAGCCAATGCAGGCATTGACCGACTTTAAAGTCATCCAATGCAGGCATTGGTCGATGCTGAAGCCTTTGTTTCTAAGGTATAAAGAGTTTCTGATATATATACAAATTTCTTTTTTGTCAACACAGTGTGTGCTAGTTTGGTGGATCTGAATGACAAAATCTTGTTGATGTGAAAAATGTCATTTATTAATGTAAATGACAGATAATATGCAATGGTAAATACAACCAATAATAAACAAGATATACATGATGAAACATCACAATCAACATACATTTAATATCCACAATTATATGGCCCACCAAAGATGGTCGATGGGGAACTTAACACCCCCCATATCAAACATTAACTAGCTTCAACATCATCTTCAAGTTTCATCGATCAACTGCCAACTAGACTATTAGCATATCTACCCCCCCCCCCCCCAATTAACAAATCATGCATCAGGGTGGGAGGTGAGGAAATTTTGTTTACTCTGGACTTGTCCAGCCATTAAAAGAAATTTCTTGAATGCGCCAATATGCGCCCTCTATATGCAAAGTTGCGTAACTCAACAATCAAAATTACCTCCCCTTGCGCTAAACATGAACAGTACAAGAGAGATAACTCTAATAAGATATACAAGCCTACAGTTTGCCAAAAATTAGTTTATTTCATATTTCATAAACTCTATTTTGTAGACACAATATTGCGAGGATTCAATAAACAAGATACAGAATTATTATATATTTTTGAATACTTTTGCATAAAGTGCGATCAAGTAAAAATGTTTTTCATCTTCAACACTGGTCTTACAATGGTAGCAAAATCTGTTTTCTCCAGGAATGGCAGGATTACAATATCTACCTGTATCTATACATAACTGATAACAATTATTCTTAGTTTTCTAAGATAAAAGCGTAGGTTTTTGTGAACTGGAAGACACAAATATAGTTGTATTTCTTTTTTTAATGCTTTATTTTCAGAAATTTACAATAACATATACACACATGATATCACACACAAAATCTCACACATGCATACAATCTTTCATACAAAAGCACTTTCTTCATAACTATGATTATGATATAGTATTTGACTGTAATCTGTAAGAGCCTTGACAATAAAATCCCATTCCAACGAGCCAAAAGCTTTTTTCAAAATCTAGTAGGAGCAGTCTAAATTGTTTTTCTTTTCTTAGACAGTTAATAAGGCCATATACACGAGTATTTTCACCAAAGAATCGTCCCTCTCTTTCGATTGTCCCTTATGTCATTAAGAACCTTTTGAATACGGTTGGATATGGTACTGGAACCTATCTTATAGACCAAAATACAAATGGAATACAAGTTATTATTCCTTAGGAATAAGATAGGCTTCATTCAATGAACAATAGATAAATACCCCAAAATCCTTCCAATTTTTAAAAATTATAATTCTACTGTAAAACCAACTGAGCCAGGTGATTTATTGATTTTCATAATAACTTTAAATACTGAACACTCTGATAGCTTCAGAACTCCTTCAGAGTTTTATTTGTGTTTCTAGTTTTTTTGTCATTGTAGTTGAATAATGTACTATGGAATGAGAGTTTTTCACATTGGGTGTTATTAACATGGTTTAATTCATCAATGGTTTTATATACTAAGAAATCATGAAGTTTAGAACCAAAGAGTTGTATCACAGGTAATATTCAACATTCTTTGTTCTAAGCTTTCATTAAACTCTATTGTCACATGATTGTACCACTTCTATTTGCACGTGCCACTGTACAGGAGCCCTGTACGCTTGATTGGTCACTGTGTGGCCGTATTCGAGTAGCTGGCTTTGGACAGTAGTCAGGTTTAGCCGGTCGAAGACAAACGTGTGCCATTGACGACCTATGTTGAGTGAACTTGGGCGTTGTTTTAATATCCCTTGCTATTTGATTTAGGAATAAAATAATATCCTATGTGGACGTCTGAGGCACCTACTCATTTCTGTATATATGATTGTATAGTTTTGAAATGCGACAGCTCAGCAAGTTTTATTTCTTCTATACAATATTTCTGGCATTTTCTGCATGGTATTCAATGGCATTGTCAATGTTCGGTAATTTTTAAATGTAGTAAATAAACGTATATAGTATCAAAGCTTCTTATGCGTATAATATATTTGTAAGACTCTAAAGTGGGGTGGTCACGCCAAAGGCGATGTTCACTGTTCTGTTCACTGGTACCATAATTCGCCGGGTCGAAGGGACGCTGCAGTGACCAACGCTGCAGCAACTGGCTCCACTTGTCGCGGTTGTGGGCAAGTGTCTGGGTTGTGGAGTTCTTTTTGGTCTATTCAGTGATATTGTCTGCCAATTTCTTCCTCTGCGCCGTTCCTTGTAATATGGTGTTGGAGAGCCCATCTGATCTTGACGCATGCCCATACCATCTGAGGTTCCTCTTCTTACCTGTGGTCAGTAGGTCTCAATAGTGCATTACTTGTTGGGTGAAGGTTTGTGGGACTTCTTCGTTGATAATTTGGTTCGTGCCAAGGAGTCATTTGAGGCATCTCATCTCCACTGCCTGCATCCTCCTTTTCAGATCTGCATTCAGTGTCCAGGATTCGCACGTATACAGGAGAATAGAGGTAACCAATGCATACAGTAGCTTGACCTTGGACCTGAGAGAGATGTTTCGGTCTTTCCAGATGCTTTACAGCTTTGCCATTGCTGCTGCTGTTTGTGCAACTTTTGCGAAAATTTCGGTCTTTGAGCCTTCTTCACTGATAATTACTCCAAGGTACTTGAAGTGGTCAAGAGTTTCAATTTCTTTTCCACTGACTGTGATCTTAGTAGTGATTGGTTGGGCACTGTTCTCCATTCCGTATCTGGAGGATGTTTCATCCAGGTGGTTTACTAGGTTAGCCAGTTCCTGCTCATTTCCTACCAGTCCGTCGATATCGTCAGCGAACCTGAGGTTGGTGATTGTCCATGCTCCAATGCTGACTGTGCCAGTGTGATCTTCTAAAGCATAATTCATTATGCGCTGAAGGAAGATGTTGAACAGTGTCGGCGACAGGAGGCAGCCTCGATAGACTCCCGCTGAAGTATGGTACCATTCTACCTTGAACAACTACTGCGCTGGTGGGTTTTGTGTATAGATCCTTGATAATCTGGATAAGCTTTTGTCCTTTGTTACACTTCCTCATTGTGGCCCACAGACTGAATATCTGTTCTGTGGTGATTCTATTTGAGCGAAAACCTGCCTATTCTTCGGCGATGATCTCTTCCGCCTGTGGTTTCAGCCTGTTTAAGATGACTTTCTGCATCACTTTACTAGCATGGCTTATGAGGCTGATCGTTCGATAGTTCTGGTATTGCTGTATATTGCCTTTCTGGGCAGTGTAATGATGAGTGATTGAGTCCAAGGTGTTGTCCAGTCTCCGGTATGCCAGATTTTGTAGCAAATTCTTGTGAGGATATATGTCAATGGTGTCCCCCGTGTTTGATCAGCTCCACTGAGATGTTGTCAATACCTGCTGCTGGGGCCTCCGTGGCCGAGTGGTTAGAGCATCGCGCTAAGAATCACACAGCCTCTCACCTCATAGAAAGTTTCTCAATTTACTTGCGGAAGGTCGGTGGTCTCTTCCCAGGTACTGTACATTGTATCTGGATTGTTGAGTGTGGCGGAAAACATCAATCAAGCTTATCTGCTGCTGTTTTCCCATTTTCAGCGATTTGATTGCTGCCTCAACTTCTTGTTAAAGGATTGTGAAGTCATCCTCCTCCGACGAGTCCTGACTTGTAAGTACGCTGTGGTCACCTTGTGTCTGACGGTTGTAGAGTTCCAAACAGTAATTTGTCCATCTGTCAATGATAGGTTTATCTTCTGTGAGGCAGTTTCCTTCTCTGTCTTCGATGTTATTGACTCTTGCTTGCTTTCGCTGCATGAGCTCTTTTGCAATTTGATAGACTCTTATGTTGTTCTTAGATATATTTTCTTCAATTTTTGTGAATTGTTTCACAATCCATTCTTCTTTAACCTTGTTTATGACTTTCTTCGATTTTGTGCACTGTTTCTCAATCCATTCTTCTTTAGCCTTTTTCATGACTTTCCTTATCGCTTTGTTGATCTCTCTGTATCCCTTGTTCCTTTTGTGTTCTTGACTTTTTAAGGTCTCTTTGTTTGTCACACATATCCAAGATGTTGCCTGTGACTCATGGTTGTGTTTTCCAGCGGTACTTGCCAATTAGTTCATTTGCTGTTTCTATCATCACTGCATTGAAACTGGTGGTCATGTTCTCTACGCCTTCATGGAATACAAGCAGCGCAGCAAAATTCCCTCCGATTTTTGCTTGGAAGGAATCGGCGATGGTAGGATCATACAATCTGTCAAGGTTGAACTTGAGTCTGATGTTCTGTGGTTTGATAATCTTCAGCTTGTTTCTGAAGTTCAGGAGCACCACGTCGTTGTCATTGCCCACGTCTGTCCTCGTCATAGCTCTGTTGATGCCAGATTTATACCGTTTTGTACCAACATGTAATCAATTTGGTTATGATGAATTTTGTTGGGTGTATGCCACGTCCAGCGCCGGGACACCTTGTGCTCCAAATGTTTTTTTTTAATTACCATGTCGTTATAGCTGGCAAATTCCAGTAATTGGAGTCCTCTCTCGTTTGTATTCGCATTACAGGAGGGTCCGCAGAAATTGATAAAGTCTCTCAGTGCGTCACAACCCACCTTTGCATTCCAATCTCCCTGGATAATCGGGATCTCTTTCGTGTTGACCTTGTCGAAGATGCCATAATATTTCCACTTCTTCATCTGATGTTGGTGCATAAGCTTGTACCACCGTGATGTTGAAAGGGGCTAATCTGAGGCGGATAGTTATAAACCGGCTTGATACTGGGCATCATCCGATCACTGAGTTCCTGATATTCTTGTTGACAAGAAAGCCTTTGCCGTTGGTGAGTTTGTCAACTTCACCTCTGTAGTAGAATACATGTTCATCCTTGGTAATATGTTCACAAAAATTCCTCCTACCAGTTATACGTGTCCAGTTCTTGAATGGTTATTGTAATTTCTCTGTTTGGACAAGTGTTCTTACATTCCACGTTGCGATGGTAATGCGATCTCTTCCAAAGATCCTCTCTGTTGGGGTTCCACCAGTAATATACTTGTCACTTCTGCCCTGATGGAAGATAGGAGGCGCAGTCCTTGTTGACCCGGGCGACGACCAATCCGGTGTAGTCATTGGTGTCATGTCCAACATCATGTAGTGTGTCGCCTGACGGAGCCTATCCCTCTGCAGGCCTGACCTTAGTTGATGTCATCCAATATCTGGTGGCTCGCCCTGATCACGGAGTTCGTCTTGGAGTCCTCAGCCCTGGCCGGTGACTTCCTCGTGGAGATCCTTCGCCCAGAGATGCAGTGTCAACATCACCCCTCACATGATTTAGCACGCCAGCTGAGGCGAGATCCCAGGGTGTGGCACTTAGAGTCAACATGTGAGAGATGGCCTGCGCCAAAGTACGGTGGTTTGTTGATGTTATGGGAGCAAAAAGTGCTTTGGTCATGCCAAAGTCCGATGGTCCCTTTCCTATAGATATTCTACTGCCAAAGTCCGATGGTTCGGGGTAAAGTAATGTTTGTGTCGTCACGTTATTATGATGTCATTCCTAACGTCTTTCAAAATCAAACCGAAGAAGTGAAATATCAGTTTGCCCCAACGAAGTTTTTTTCATGTATGAATTGAAGCGGGAGATGAATAACCACAGAACGGAACAGTATTGGTCTGTCATGAGAGAAATAAATACTCAGATTCCTTGTACTATCTGAGGTAACGATTTTTATCAACTCAAACCAAATTACGTGTACATTGCACAAACAATTCGATTAATGATTTTCAAGTGAAAAAATAGCTATCAGAATATTGATCACTGGAACAGTGAAGTACATCCACTGGAACTGTTTTCCAAAAAGCTAACAGCACTACAGGTATCCGACCCCGCAGTGAATGACGTCGTAGATTTTAAATCCAACTAGTTTCCTTCTGCTGGCACCAACGTCTTCGGGATACCGGAGGAAGGGACGGGTAATTAAGATTGACAGGACGATAGAAAGGGCAAGGTTTACGCTGTTGAAGACTGTGAAAACAGCAAAGTACATTTGAAGTCGAAAGATCTGCTTCGCCCAAATATGCTTTAATCCGTGACTATGTATTATTTTCTCTGCACTTGTTATAAATTCCATAACGCAAAACGTTCTATGCAATTTCGGGTTTGAAAATTTTGTGTTTAATAATTAAATAAGTTATCACCTTTCTTTCTGTATTATCGGTTCAGGTTTTTTGCATGGATTTTTTTGGGATGAAACATTGGTATTGTCTGTATCTAAAAACTGTATCCATTCAACTTTGCAAACCAACGGACGGCGTGTCACGCCATCGCGCTTTGGCGTATCATACCATCGTTCGTCCCACACCATCGCAAGAGTGGGGACCATCACACTTTGGCGTGTTATATCATCGAGGTTTGGCACAGACCATCGTACTTTTGGAGTCCCAACACACTCTGGAGTCCTACATAATTATATACCGATACGAAGTTTGTTGACAATGCAATGACTTTTCTTATTACCGGTCTTATGTCCTTCATATTTGAACCCGTATTGTACAAATTGTAGGTGACCATATTTTTTATTTATCATCCATTGGTATGGTCGATTGTGCGTATTCAACCTGATCATATCTACTCGCCACAATATATATTAGACGCTATTCTTGATTTAACGACTAGTGTTCCTGGTTAACTCCGTGAAAACACTGTTTGGGCGTTATCAGGTGTTGTCATCTGGAGTCTACATGTGACAGTCATGGATTTTTCTCTCGATTTTCTTAATTTTTGTACGTATGTAAATAAATTTATATTGTTTCGTTCCCCGATTGACGGAGGTTATCCCTGAGATTTACAACATTTAGGTAGCTATGACAAAGAACCTATTTAAGAACCAAGGTTTGGTTGTGACATCTACCAACATTATTTATCTTCATCGGTGAATTTAATTCAAGAATGTATTTTTCAGATTAGCCTTTGATTTTGCCAGATTGTCCAATCTGAATCAGAAATTAGATGCGAGCTGATATATTTTGACATGTGGGGTATGCCTAATTCAGTTTTTGCAGCTAAGTTGGATGCTTTATTGTGTACACCTAGAATGTTCTTCATGAGGAAAATTTCAAATGGTGCTTTTCCAAAATTGCTGTTTGTATTAGATTAGGAGATCCATGTTTCTGAGGGGTATGTTAAACCTGGAACAGTAATCGATTCATATAGTTTTGACCACAATGTGGATGGAAAATCTGAGTTAAAGGAGAGTTTATATTTCAGGGGAATGCAAGTCTTTCTAGTTGTAACTGTAATACCATCACAAGCAAATTTTAATCTACCATTTGATTATAATGATATGCCTGTGAGAGATTGCCTGTGAAAAATCTAGCTTTAGTAATGGCACATTTCGTGTCGTTTGCGTTACTGTTTACCATGTTCTAAATGGGATGTACACGACCTATTTTTAATTGATTGATATTGCAGAATTTCAATGTAGATTTGGAGTGACAATCATTGACAAGATATTCATTTTAGCTATTGTTTACGGATTTGTTAACAATTCGTTTCAAGGTTTCTTTATCCGGCATTGTTTGTTTGATGTTGAGTATATCCGGTACGTGATATTGGAGTAGAAGTTTTTTAATGTAGGTGTAGATAAGTTCATGTGAAAGCAAGTACCTGTTTTTGAGGTACTTGCTTTCACATGAACTTGGCATTCTAAAATATGATTGAGAGATGTGTTTTTTGATCTGATGATATTCCCAAGACATGTTACAGCTCTGATGTGAAATTCTGCTTCAATTGGCTTTGCTCCTAATAGTAGGTAAGAAATGCTCCTAAGAGTTCGGGAAGTTAAGCTTTGAATAAGTCGAAGTACATATCCGTAATATGATTCGAGAACACTAATCTGCTTCTGTTGTAGCAGAGACGTTTCCATACCTTAATCTGGGTATCACATAATTATGTGGAAAAAAATTTGTAACAATAATCGTGTTAAAATAGTTAACATAGACGTAGTAGTCTGTAAATATAAAGCAAAAATATTAAAACAGATCAACGAGGTTCCAACTAACCGGTAACCTAACATGACGTAAGTACAAGCCAGTTTTACTGAAGTTGTCTTTAGTTCGATTGAGTCTTTAATACTTTGTCAAAATGTACCTTCAAATATGTTTGAAGGCATTTTTTAAATAAATAATTCTCTTTGCTAATTTTTTGAGACGACTGTTTATAAAGTCATAGATATAAGACCTGAATCGTGTGCTGAAGTTGCGCTGTAAATGGATGGTTTTATTAGGAGTTTATCCCGCAGAGTTGGCCTCGGGGCCACCACCAACATATATAAATGTAAACTCGGGGCCACCAACAACATATATAAATGTAAACTCGGATTCCATTTCACGTTTCTCACTTCAGCAGAGATTTTGTCAAAATTGCCATGCCACCAAACTTTCTCAGAGTCACTCTTGAATACTAGCAACGTGTCTGCAAGTGTCAAATAGAAGGATTCCGTTGGAAAATACCGAAAAACAACTAAAACTTGATGTAGTGGACTAATGGGGATGTTTCGTTGACTTTGATATCGCATTTGATCTTCAAGTAGACCCACAATGAACATAATTTTCTCAGGTGTTTTTTTTTAGTTCGTAAAGTTTGGTTTCGTAAACAAATCAGAGCCATATATAACCCATAGATGATTGGTTATCAGCAGCCTGACACATTTATTGAATTACTAGTATTTTAAAAATAAACGAAAATTGACCTTATCTTAATATTAATACAGAAAGACCTTTAGCTTCCTTGGTTAATAAGAACACACTCTCGAAGACCCTATCAAACGTAACATATCTTATCGCACCACATGACGCATTCACAGGGCCACTAAGAATTGCTATGTCCCCATCTAGCATGCTGGGGACAAAGAATAGATGTGAATATTTACCTTGTGACAAAATATGAGAACACAGAAGGATGTAAGGATCCTCGTATTGTTTTTTGCCGTGTTGGGTGTAGGGGCAGGGGGTGTGAGTGGTGCTTTCGATAGTCTGACGTCACGATACCTGTGCAAGTTACAATGTTCGACTTTACTCGCCGACAGTCCAGTAAGTACAATCGTAAATATCATAGTTACATATTTGATTTATGATATTTAAGAGTTTTCTTAGATGTTATCAAGATTGAACTTTAAAATCAATACCTTATGAAGACAAGGAGTGACAAATAATTTTAACTGACATGCCGAATGATGAATGATTAAAAGCACTTTGTTACGCTTCTTTTCAAATGTGTACGTAGTATAACCATGTTCTTATACGATAATAATTTTCCATACATTTGAGTGTACTATTGTTTTGACGTTATTGATGATAATAATTTTCCATAGATTAGAGCGTACTGTTGTGTTGATATTGATGATGATAGCGAGCGATGCGACGAGCTTGCTCCAATGATTACACAATTGAGTCACGTGATTTGCTCTTCAGCTGAAAATAGTCTCGTTCAACCAGACGCTCAGCTGTCTCCGCAAATCAAGACTCATGATAATAACTGTTACTGCTAGGGAGTGCTTGCTTAGTTTCCGTTTGATTCTCTCTGACATAAACAGTCATTTCCGAGATTTGACGTTAATTAGTTGATCCTTCATCAGTGATACTAATGGGGATATCAATACTACATGTACAATTGAAAAACTGCGATCCTTGTCAGCTGGAAGTGGTACTTTCACCCCACCCCCCAACGTAATTTTGGTAAAATTGAATACAAACGGTTTTACCATATCCCGTGGGTAGAACAGCAAATAATTCCTTTCCCTTTACACCAGTTTTCATAAACACTCTAGTTGTAAATCCTTAAGCTTAAACCGCAAATTCAATATATTGCAAATTTCATTAGTAGTCGTTATTTTGGAGTTGTGTTGAATCAACCAATCAAATTATAAACCGATATTTTGGTAAGCGTCGTTCTGGCGTTACAAACATTAAATAAAGAATTTTAATTTTTTTTCTCTTATCATTTAATCATGTTTTTAAAATAGAAAAAACAAATAGTTTCTCACATCAAAAAGCTTCAATTAACGTTTTTGAAAATTTGAAAATTTTGAAATTGCGCGTAGGTTTAATACTCATACGTAACAATGATGAAATCAACAACAAAACTGGCCACGTGTTCATGTTAGGTAGAGTTACTGTGCAGAATTAAATGATGATACGCCAAATTAAAGGTGCATTGGTTAAAAGCTGAATTAGATATAAAGGACGAGAACAAGTTGTGACTGGATGTATGCTGCATTGCGTTCGATGAGACGTTGAACACTGGTTTTGTCGATCGTAGAAACGGTAGAATGCGACTCAGCTCCATTTCAATATCAACCGACAAGTAAAAAGCTCAACACCTCTTCATTTAAATTGTCCTCGATGACTGAGCCCCTTATAACGCAGTTCAATTTCATTAATATCTCCTAGATCAAAAGTCGCTGCTTGCTCCGTCATGTTATCGAACTCGTAAAGCAGACGATACATATCAGGAACTCGTGTTTACAATATGTCTACTTCTACCAGTCAGTGTCCTACGTCATCTAGTTGACTACTCTGCCACGTCATCACTAGGCCTATGTGTGTTGTTTCTTTAAATCAATTTGTATTTTATTCTTCTCTTTCGTTGTTTATTTTTGGTAGCATCAAACGAATACATTTAGTTTACAATACCTGTGTGGAAATTCCCGTTCTATAAATAATGCTAAAATTAGAACGGGGAAGACGCATTCCGGAGAAAAGTAGTCCCACGTGCTTAGTGCAGATGGACTCCGGACGGAATTTGTTTTACTAAGAAATCAAAGGAATTTTCCTCCAATCAGCATCGTTTTTAAGTCATCACTTTAGAAGTTATCAAATGATAATAATTTTCCACATATTTTAGCGTACTATTGTATTGATGTTGTTGATGATAATGATTTTCCATAGATTTGAGCGTATAATTGTGTTACTTGATGTTGTAGTTAATGATGATATTCCAGACCTTTGGGAATACTATTGTATTGACGTTGTTGATGACAATTTTCCATACAAGTTGTTGATGACAATGATTTTCCATACATTTAAAAATACGTTGTTGATGATAATGGTATTCCATACATTTGAGCGTACCGTCGTGTTGACTTTGTTGATCATAATGATTTTCCATACATTTCAGTACGTTTGAGTGCACTGTTGTATTTTCGTTGTCAATGACTATGCGTACTTTTGTGTTGACCTTGTTGATTATAACCATTACTATGATGATTATGACGATGGTGATATGATGGTTAAATATTTTTCTTTTACGTTTGTAGAATATTTATTCTCGCTACTCTTCACTTTGTACACAACCAAATCAACAGTTTTCTTTTGGGTGTCAGGTAAGTAGACAAAATATTCTACATTTATATACTGACTTTACATGCTATTTACAGGATGATCATTCTATCAGATTTCATTTTGCTCTTTACAGGACCTGGGATGCGCTGGGTCCTGCGATTCCATAATACTGATTATTCATAGTAAGTATACGAATTTTCATTGACGTAGTCATTTGAATAATCGTTATAAAGTTATCAGTACACAGTTTCTCTATGTTCTACTATATCACAGTATCATCTTATGCATTACCTCTAAATAAAAGAAATTTTGAATATCAAATATATTTTACAACACGTTACTTGAGATTGGTTAAAGATAACATGGTTACATATTTTATGATAAAAAGGCACATTGCACAAATCATACAGCTCATCCCTAAACAATATGTTTTCATTTGATTTGTAAAACCAAGTGTACTATTTCAAAATTCATTCAAAGGGATTATTGATGTTACCTTTGTAGACTTACTCCAGGCAATATAAGGCACAGGTACTTGACGTTTTGAATATACACTTTATATGATAAAACTGAACTGTCTTTCTATATACAAACTATTTAAAAGGTATATCACGCCACTGTCTTGTTTTTGTTTTACCAGCTGCATCGCTTGCAGTTTTCGGCAAATAATTAGTCATCTACCGTCTAGCGACAACTCGATCAAGGTCTTATCTCTCGAATCGTCATGGTGAACTGGAAATAAAGTCAGATATCGTCTGGTGCTTCTCATTGCAAAAACTCGATAAAGGGAGGGCGGAAGATGACATCTTTTCGAGATAGTCCATTTCCATTGGTCGATAAAATTAAAACGTAATTGAAACATTAGTAAATAATATTAGCGGTAAAATTTGAAAGGAAAAGATGTGGTAGCGAAGAAATGAATCATAAACATCTCGATTGGTACTATATATCTTATTTTTTTCACAAAGTTAAATATGATAACTTCATTTATTCATACATTCATTGTAGTTTAAAATGAGTTGAATGTAAATGTTATACACAATAAGAAAAGTTCACAATTGAATTGACACCCACTCACATGTATGTAGGCATACCCTCAAACGTTCACAGTAATATTTACATTCAAATGTCCTGTCCTGTTTCAGTCGTGTCACAAATGGGTGACAAAACTTTGTGGGTTGGAATCTATGCACAAAGTTCAAACCTCCGGGGAGGGAGGGGGTGGGTGTCATGTGCAATATCCACCTGAACATTCAAATGTTAGTTTGCGGTAGATTTACTAAACTCCCCGAGCCAGCCTGTCCCAAAACCACACAAAATCTTATCGTTTGCAGAGGTGCCACTGCCTTGCATTCAGCGCCATGATCCTTTCCCCCCACGCACAAGCGTCAAAGGGGACTTCCCATTTGTGCTTCCGTCTTTCCTTTATCAAGTTTTTACATGACTTATGAGAAGCAGTATCCGATATCTGACAGTTGATTGATTTTATTTCCGGTTCAGCAAGACGATGCAAAAGCTAAGTTGTTGCTAGACAGCAGACGTCTAATTTTTGTTATAAATCAAACTTTTAGCCGAAAATTACAAGCGATGCTGCTGGTAAAACAAATATATAACAAGATGGCGGCGTCATATACCTTGTGAATAGTTTGTTACAGAAAGACAGTTCAGTGGTATGATATATATTTAAAACGTGAAACATCAGTGATATAAGTTTATGTCGGACTGAGAAAAACATAACGAGTGAGCACGTAGCGATAAATCATTGTACTGGCCTCATCAAAAGGCTAGAACAGTAATGAAGGAATAAAAGTGATCAATGAAATGAATAAAACAACTAATTAATTTTGATATGATGACAGATGTTAATAAATCCGCCAGTTTTCCACTACTCAGTGCCCGCTACATCAATAAAACCGAAATATTGCTCACGTGGTCCTCTCCGCCCACTCCATATTACACAAGATACCTACTCCAGTATCGAAGTTACCAGAAATGGACATTTGTAACCGAGGTACATCAGTCTACTTGACAAGTATTTTTAAAGTATGAATTCGCGGGAAGAATTTTTGTGGTCTTCTCAACAATATTTTTCAAGTTTCGTTGGGATGTACATGTAATTAAATGTTTTAACTTAATCAGATTTATTTAATATATGATTTAATGCAATATATAAACATAGCGATTTTTGTACATTGCAACATTGTATAACACGCCTTTTAAACTTAGGTATTAAAATTATGGGTCAAGGGATTACAGTTTACAGTTACAGCTTCCTATAAATTGTTACACAGTATCATGTTGCTTTACATGGTATTGTATTGTAATTCATGTATATATAACTGAAGGATTTTTACTATTTACTTTCCCATTACGTTATAGGGTCCTGAAATGAACTACACCTACCACAATCCCAATCCCTGCAGCCCGCAGCAGTTCCGTGTGATCGCAGTCAATCAGTACGGGACCAAAGGATTCTCCAACTCTCTGACCGTGTCCGGTAACCTTAAAAATTTCGCATAATCAGAACTCCGTAGACTGAAATACCTTGGGTTCTTGACAATGAATATTTTGCTCCTGGTATAACACATTTTATCACTGTTAAAATCTTTAGGTAACGCAATAAAAGTGGTACAAGATTTTCTAAGGAAACCTTGTGGCGTTCAGAATAAGAATCAAAAGTTTTACCTGCAAGAAACTACTGAAGACAGTTTGTCAGCATAATTGAAGAACCATGTTTTTGCTTAGCTTGCAGAGAGTATATTTAAGAGAACATATCAGTCAGCATTGAGCTTTTTCGTGGAAAGTGCAAAAATTTATATTTACAAGAAACATGTTTTATTTTGTTGACCTTCGTGGTATATTTAGTTTTTCGAATATGTTTCATATTATGTGAATTCTGGAGTTCACATAGTTGCCATGACAACCATCATTCAATATGTAGAAATCTGAGGCTTTTATGAAGGAAATTGTATCTGTAAAGTCTACAATAGCAAAAAGCTAAAAGGCTTTAAACAGTTCAGGAGATATTGCTTAGGTCAACTTTTTAAATGTAGGTCAAAATCCAAGGTCACGGTAACAAAATAAAAAATCTTTCGTATCAAAAAGAACGGTCTTGTCACGAGGAATACATGCGTGGAATATGAAAGATATACCACTCACCATTCAAACGTTATGAGTACAATTAAAGTTTAAGTTAAAGTTAAAACTTCGAACTTTGGGTCAAACTCCAAGGTCAATGTTACAAAATCAAACAACATGACATCAAATGAAATTTATTGCCCCAAAGAATCTATATACAAAATATGAAAACCCTACTTTAAATAGTTCAGGAGATATTGTCAAGGTTAGGTTTTCTTAAAAGTAAGGCAACTCCAAGGTCAGGATCACAAGGTTAAAAACTTAGTACCCAAAATAGGTCTTGTCATAAGGAATACTCTTATGATATACAGACCTGATTTTGCAAGCAAATAAAAAAAGCTGATTTAAAGATCACCCCTAATAGGCCGGGGGCCGGGTCTGAGGGCCGCCTAGGCCCCCCAGTAGCTTTGGGGTAAATGGTGCAAAATCCTGCATTCTGAGCATTTCCTGGCACTTCTTTTCACTTTCAAATTGTCTATTTCTTATACAAAACTTTTATGTTACATATACTTTCTTAATTCTTACATATGTTTTCTTTACCCCTAGATTATCATAGCAATATTAATTGATATGAATTCATGTTTCAATGTAAAAGGGGATTTCAATCAACATAACATATTACATAGACACAACAAGTTACATGCATTTACAAATATGCGTGACTGTATTAGTTCTTGCAGCATTCCAATTCTTAATCCATTTTCTAGTTTGTTTCCTAATTTCAGCCAGTGTCAGTACAGTGATCTGACATGTTTGATGTGAGTCAGTCTAACCTTTTTTGAAGCTTTGTTATAGTTTCTTAGCCTTCCTCTTGGTTTAGACAACTCTTAAGTTAACTGAGAAAGTAAAAATGATATCATGAGCTATCTTCATAGCAATTACCATAACTGAGGAAATTAAGAAAATTCGGGTTATAAAAGTTGGGAGATGTTTACATAGTGCCTTTATAACATATTAATCATGAAGTATTGCTAAATGAGGTGAATAAGGGGGATGACGGATGCTATGACCGTTTTACTATGTTTTCTCATGAAAGGTACTGACACTTATTGGAGGTAAGAATAAGACTTTAAAAAAAATATTAGGGAGACGAATTTCGGTTCCCGCGAGAAGGTACTGATAAATCCCTGTTAATTGTTATCGTAAATCAATGGATTTATATTATTTTGTAGTTACCAGAAAAGCTTTGATTGGCTCTACTAGATTACATGCAATGTTCTTGTTTATGTACTATTCCAGTGCCAATCATCTACGTGACGAGTAATTGATTTCTTTGTGGCATAATTGGCAAAAGCCCTTCCCGCTAACACTAATCATCGTTCACCTTTTCTCCAATCACTCCCATCTCCACGGGGTTTTGATACCTTATCGACTTCTTGAACACTTTTATTCTCCAACCCAGGTCGTAGAATTTTGGCATCCATTACGGATTTTTACCGCGACCAACATTCTCAAGTTAAACTACCAACGATTGGTTAAACATACACTAATAGCTTCCAAGAACCAATGAAATTGCGTGTTACGTCCAATGATGAAAGATAGTATAAAAGGATCTAAAATAGATTCACCGGACAAAAACGGTCATGTATGTCTTTTTTAAAAAAGCGGAATACAAATTTATAAACGGATTGCACAAATTTAAAGAGCGGAATTAAAAATTGGAAGAAAATCAGGACTGGATATACAAGAGGTCTATTCAAAATTATGAGCAAATTAAAATTTCGAACGGATTACCAGACAGAACAAAAACAATACCCCCCCCCACCCCGCATTTAATCAGGGGGGGGGGGGGGGGGGTACATGAAAGAATTGAATCTACACAACTTAGGAACGTTTATATTTCGATATATTTTAATGAGGCCCTGCTACCTTTAAATAGAATTTGTTTTAATTAATTTTCTGTATATTCTCATATAAAACTTTGATCTGCTATTGTGGCCCCATCCTACCCTAGGGACTCCGAATTGTGCACTACCTGATGATGCTTATTATATTGATATGTCTAATCGTGGACGTGCAGTTCTTGAGAAGAATTTTTAAAAAAGAAGTTTCCCTATATATTCCCATATAAAACTTTGATTCCCTATCATGATGTCACTCTACCCCTGGGGTCAATCTGTACTACCTGGGGATGTTCGTATGACTAATCATGGCCCTGCTGTTGCTGAGATGAAGATTATTAAAGATGCTTCCCTATATATTCTTATGTAAAACTTTTATCCCCTATAATGGTCTCACCCTTTCCCCGGGGTCATGATTTGAAAAAACTTCAATCTGCACTATCTGAATATGCTTGCAGATTAATATGAATAATCATGGCCCTGTTGTTATTATAAAGTTTTTTCATATATATTTCCATGTAAAACTTTGATCCCCTAATGTGACTCTACCCTACCTCCAGAGGCCACAACTTGAACAAATTTGAATCTGCACAATCTGTATACACTTGCATGTTGATATGACCCATTATGACCCTGTTGTTGAGATAAATATTTTTTATCGATTTTTCCTATACAACCGCAAGGAAAATTGTAATCCCCTATCGTGGCCCCATCCTACCCCTGGGGCCATAATTTGAGCAAGCGTGAAAATTTTCATCTAATTTTGAACTTTTATGGCCCAGTGGTTCTTGAAAAGATTTTTAAATTACCCCACCCTATTTTTGCCTTTTCTTGATTATCTCCCATTTGAAGGGAGAATTACCCTTCCTTTCAAGAAATTTGAATCTTCATCCAAGAATAATTTGTACCAGGTTGGATTGTAATTGACCCAGTGGTTCTGAAGAAAATGAAACTGAAAAGTAAACGACAACGACGACACCGGACGATCAGAAAAGTTCACTTGAGTCTGTGGCTCAGGTGAGCTAAAAGCCTGCAATAGAAAACATTTTCTTAACAGTTGTAGTATGAATAATTTGTTTCATATTGAAAGCTGCATTTCATGGAAGGCAACACGATTTATACAATGAAATTCCCCAGAAATCACTGTGGTCTGTTTAATTCTTTTGTGTGTAGGTTTCCGCTTGAACCATGCAGGTACCCGGAGATGCACTTTAACATATCCTATGTAGGATGTGTAGCAAATATTGATACAGAACACTAAACGATTCAGTTTCTTTTTAGAAATTTGCAATTTATGCCCCCGATTTTTGTCCGAAAGTTTCTACATGCCAAATTTAAAAAGAATTGGAAAAGCAGTTATCATGAAGTTAAAAATTGTTAACGCACGACGGACAGCGACCAACGCAGACCAATAATAATTTAATATCTCACCTGTCAGAGTGACTCATGTGACGTAAAAAAGTATATTTGTTGACATAATTGGTCTTACCAATTTGGAAGCAGGGTAAAAGAAAGATATTGGTATTTTTACACATTGTGAAAATTGTTAAATTAAACGCTCAAGAATAACAATTCAAAGGTTTTTGTGAGATTCACTATTCTGCCCTATTGGTCATTCAAAATACAATGTACTGGTTGTCATGGTTCACCAATATGACCTGTTTTAAATTTGTATAAACTCCTTTTTTCATGTTTTACCAGATAACATATCTTTGAAATAGGATCCCGATTTTGTACTTTCCATATTTATATACATGTATACGAAGCTCAATGCTTACTAGTATGTTCTCTTAATATCCTATGACAATGGCAACTTTGCAGCCCCAGCACCACCTTCTGCCCCACAGAACCCACAATTGATGGAGGACGCCATGTTCTACAACCCCCATTCAAAAGAGTTCGCTGGTGTCTTACAGGTGGAGGGAATCCAAGGTGTAGTGACCAAGTTTGTTGTTTAAATTTTAAAGACTAGATAATGTACAGATAACAGTGGCTACTAGAGTAGTTTAAGCAACAACAAAAAACACCAAAAAACCAAAAAACACCAACCAAAAAAAAAACCAAAAAAAAAAACCAACAAACAAACAAACAAACAAAAAACCCGCTATTTTGTAAATATAGTATATAGTATACTAGTGTGATTAATATACTTCCATTAGTTGATTTGATTTTTTGTATCTCTTCATTATTTAACTATCAACTTCGTTTTACTGAAGATCTAAGCTTGTCACATAAAATCCGCATGGCTATTTTACGTCCTTTTTGATGGTCCTTGCGCAGTCGCACTATTAAAATTATTGTTTATCAGAATGGAAACAAGAGGATATTGACTATTACCAATGGAACAAGCTGCCTACCATTTACTGTAAAAACATCAACAGTTTTGTAGTGCCAATACTCGATGGGTTATCCTCTAGAGATGCCGTGAGTATCGGTTTTCTTAGACCAACAGACTATATCTGATAATTTTAACAGTTCTCATCAAGCATTCTTATAGAATTGTTGCAAAATTATTACTGAGTATAATTCTTATTATTTAATTATAATGCTTTCTTATCATTTTTTTTAACGTATTTGCGAAAATCGTGATTTTAAAAAGTGTGTGTGTATGTGTTCATTCTAATCATTCTTACTGTCCTATCTATTTGATGGTTCCGACACTATTAGGCTATAAACATAAATATGTTGTTGGGTTTTTAATATTATATATATATATAATTTTATTTTTATGTTAAATCCGGATCCGGAAATAGGATGTCGGTACACTCCACAGGATGGGAATCCGAATCCATTTAGACGGATTTGACTGTGTTTACACTATACAGGTATCCGTTCAGTGTATTTTCCACAGGAACCTGAAGTATGGATATTACCCCCCCCCCCCTTTGATAATTTTCTGAGACAATAATTTCTCTGAAATGTGTGGATTTTCTGTCTATCTCATCCCTCTTTCGATTTATGTAATCGTTTCACGCTTTTTGTAAGCTGATAGTGATTGGCCCTCTACCGGTATAGTAAAATACATTGTAAAACACAGTGTATTTTATTACACCGGTAGAAGGCCAGTCTAAAGCTTACAAAAAGCGTGAAACGATAACATAAATCGAAAGAGGGATGAGATAGACAGAAAATCCACATATTTCAGAGAAATTATCGCCGCAAAAATATTTTAAAAGGTGGGGGTAAACAATATTTATACTTCAGGTGCCTGTGGTATTTTCCGGTTCCTAAATGTCCCTTCATCACATCCATGTCTCTCCAAAAATCTTATCAAGAGATCATCTATTCGTAATCTTTTCATCTTATGCGTAGTCTTGCTAAAAAGACGAAAATAACAAAATCAAAAATCTATCCACTTGACATATTGAAGAATGTTTAACATTGATCAGCATCATCCCAACGTTTGCATATATCCCCACAAACTATAACATAATGTGCTTTTATTCATTATCAGGTACGCGCTGTTTCCAAATGTGGAGTACCAGGACCGTACAGTAACATCACCATCGATTTAACTGGTAACACTTAAATACGTTTTCTTGCTCGCCTAGATATGTAATATTATTGCTCCATCATACCACCGCCGCGATAGTTCGATGACACAGGCAATTCAATCTAATAAGACTGACATACGATTACATGAATAATATGGGTAATATATAAAAATTGGATACATATAAAAGACCTACAGTGTATATGAATGTAGTTCCACCCTACTGTGACGTCATAAGATTTCGCAAAGTCAATGATTTATTAAGATTTATGCATGACAGGAACATAAATTTTGTTGGAGTCTTTTTTCAATAGTTATTGTAAAAAAAATCTTGTTAACAATAAAATATTTCAAAAGTCTAAGTTATATATGAATAATCAATTATATGTTTGAAAATATTGAATCCAAGGGCAATAACTCTGTTTTCATAGAATCCTTTATCAAGTCCATTCTGCAATAGATTTCCTTTATTTTTCACAAACATTTTGTATATATTTTTAAAGAAACAGTTTCTTGAAATTGTTATGAATGCTATTATATCGTTTTAACCAGTTTTTGTGAAATTTTGATAATGCTGTTTAAGGAAAATTGCAATTTTCTGACGTTGATAACAAGTATCTGTGTATTAATTGATAAAAAAAATTATTAATACCGCAACAGACTTATTCTATCATTTTTATTTGTTACTAAGATGTATAATCTGAAGAATCACCAATCAAATATAAGATTGAACCTATAATTCTTATGCACTAAATATCTATGAGGAATATATACAGATAGATAAATATCTATGAGGAATATGTACAGATAGATAAATGTTTGGGATTCGGAGTCCCCGGTATTTCTTTTTCATAAGAGCCATAATATTTTATGACATTTCTAAAGCTTGGTGACAACTGACAATATTCTGGATGTTTATGTACATAATAATATCATTATCCAGAAGAGCAATACTTCACACACTAAAATGAAGTTTTAATATCGTAATTCAATTTGTGGTCAACTCTTTAGGTATGCTGCATTCTTACATTACTGTTTAGATATACCTGTGAGTCGGGGGGTGGAGGGGGTGGTAGGATCGTAGTGGCAATTCCAACTCATAGTAGCAGTATTTATTATATTTTCATGGGAAGCTTGTAATTTTATTTTCCTGTAGCAAATAGTAAAGAAATTTTCACGGTCAGAAAAAGTGCTAGCCCTCCTACCTCCAGATACTACGTGCCTACTTTTTTAAAATAAAAAATCACAGACAATTGTAAAACGACATATTGCAAAAAAAATATGCTGGAGATTCGAATCATTTCTTCAATCACGCTTCCTCTCATGAACGCACGTGCATTTAATCGTCGCATGCATAAACACACATATCAAGGATGACGGTGGCGATGGTTCGATGGTAGCCATCTTACCATTGTATCATCGTGACATCGCGGTGATGAGAAGATGGGGCACATAACAGCAATAGGGTTCGATTTTTAAAACTTCTGAACTTTTCTATTACTACGCTTCTGTACAATAAAGGTTTATGTGTTCAATAAAATTTGAATTTGAAATTTCTGCAGATTGCTCCAAAATCCGTAACTTTAACTGTCAAGCATGGAGAAACAGGATATGTAAGTTCATATGCAATACAAAGATATTTTTCACTAAAAATGTATTTCTATAGTTTAGTCACATTTGTTGCTTAAAATTCTCAACATTAAAAAGTTAGATTTTGTTTTTAATGATCCAATTTTGGTGTGAAATATGCAGAGAGCGTTGATAATTATTCACTGATCACTATCATAAGAACGGCGAACAATAAGTGGCAAGAAATGAAATATATAGCATTCGTGATGCTCATCTGAACACATATTACAGTCAAAACATTTGATGTCAAAAGCGGATGCTAACTCAGCGTGGGTTGAAAAGATCTAGAGCTTATCGCCGCGCATGAGTAAGAACATTTTCAGCACGGACTCTCTTGAAAACATTGGGTTGAAATTCCAAATTTTAAGTTGATTTTCAATCCACTTAGTTTTACTCTCAATGAACTATATTGTTAAACATTTTGTAAAACGTATTAAAAACGAACGTATGAGATATGTATGAGAATAAAACCACGAGGAACATGATTATAAGTTCAATTTATAAAATCCATCTAGTAGTTACGATAATCTAACAGTGTCTCAGGGCAGGCCCTCCCCACAGTTAGAATGCCTACCATATACTCGTAATGTAGCAGAAAATTGCGGATTCGTTCCAAAACAGTTTTAAAATCACCAAAGTTAAACGCGTAGATTTAAAGCTAAAGTTGAATACAACTAACCTCATTGATAATTCGTAAGTCCTTGATACTGGAAAAAAAAAACATCGTAAAATAATATTGTAAACGTTTAAAAATGTCACTTTTCTCGATTCAAATTGACTGCCATTTTACCCGAAACTGTCATCGGAACACTCTGCTGTTTTCGAATACAAATGCTCAATGAAGAACTGCCCACTATCATATATGGAAAACAGTGAACCGTATAACTTTCGGAAAGAGCTTGAAGACAAAATGAGTTTGATATGCAGTGAATTGAAAGACGGAACAGGCAGAAATAATATCTGCAGTACTAAAGGGAAAAGATATGTGTTTGCCAGTGCAATCTGATTAATTTTCTTCATTCAGGCCGAAAAGCAATTTTTGTCAAAAGAATATTAAACCTTCATATTAATTTAATTTGACACAGCAATGTTGACTTAACTTAAATTTCTTAACTTACAGCTTTTATTTGAAACTATAAGTTAATTTTTCTGTAAAATAACGGCGTAGTAAAGATCGTAGTAACATTTTCCGTAAAAGGTCATATCTTCATACTTGGGAGCTGCTCGCGCACGCAATGACAAGTTCCGGTAAAATGGAAGCTGTACACAGCGAAACTCAAACTCGTAGGTTTTAATTCTCTTTCTACACTAATGAAAATGGAATTAATGGCGAGTCAGTTGTGAAGGTGACTTTTTGGTTGTATATTAATGATGTGACATGATTTTACCGAAACATGTATATGTACAGTGTGCAATTTTTATTTTGCTATATTGCGGGTATATGGGACGCATTCTTTCGTTAAACTGGACCCATAGGACATTATCACTTTAACGTTGGACATTCTATTTATCCATCTAGCTGATCACAAAAACTTGATCGGGTTTCTTTTATCTAAAAAAAATTTCCCATTTCGTGCTGAAAATTGTTCTCATTCGTGCGTGGTGATAAAATTATATATGTACAGTGTAGATCTTTTCTCCGTCCGCCCATTGCATTGTGATGTCAAATGTATTGACTATAACAGATGAATATCACGACAGCTGTATATTTCATTTCTTGCCACTTAATGTTCGCCGATCTTATCGTCATACCCATGTGGTTGTCGCGCATTTTATCCAGAATTACATCTACAGTACTATGTTTTTCGTAATGCGACGTAACGATTCTCATGGACACACTATTCCTAATAAATATACGTATAAACGAGAGGGATAAATATAGTACGTCTACTGGCCAATATTTGTGAATAAAATATTGATGAAATAAAACGTTGAAACAGAATAAACTAGAATGAAATATAAAAAGTGTGTTCTTTAAAAAATTATAATTAAAAAAAACAACAACACTTTGATTGTCATTATAAGAAAATGAACGATATTTTGAATATTGATTGACATAATACAGTTTAGTCCGTCTAGATATGGAAATAATGATAGTCTTAAACATTTGAAATGAGCTAAATTTTACTTTTTGGTACACGTTAAGTTTCGGGTCCGTTTTCCGGGGAGTTTTATACAGAAGGGGGGTGGGGTCTATTCTACAACACCGGCGCGAAGCGTTGCAGTTCATACATTCATTTACTTTCAAAACAGAAGTTTCCTTTTTAATAAACTAGTATATTAACTGTTTCATATATCATATAAGTCAATAAACCTGGAAATGTTGAAAACGTCACCCTGACAATGGATCTACACCACCCACACATCTGGTTAAAAGTCGACTGGGAAAAACCTACGGATATGGGTTCTATGGGGGTGATATCGCACTACGTCATGAGGTGGGGAAAAGTCCGGCTCCCAATATTTGAACTGGAACAACCGGAGTTCACACACGATCCTTTCAATACAACGTTACCAAATGTAAGTTCTTCATTGTCCTACTGTTCACATATAGCAATTTGTTTGAATCTGAGAATGATTTTTATATTCATATGATCTTTAAACAGAATATCGTTGAATTTGGAATTCAAGTTCAAGAGGAACCTCACACAAGTTATGGATTTCAGGTGAGCATATGGATGAGTGCTATATGTTTTCGAAGTGGATTTTTATTTTAGCAAATAAGACTTAGTTTCAATACAAAAATATACAGATGACCTTTACCAATGTTTTTATCTCCACAGATTATGCCGATTGCACCCACTCAAGTCTTGAGGCCTAGTGAATATGATATGTATCAGATTTTTGATATTACCCTTAAAAATCGCACATCGTGTCAAAACAATAACATACCAGGTTTGCATTTTCTTGAACGCTTCTTTTCTTTTTCTCCAACTGAGATTTAGTTTTAGAGTTTGATTTTAGAATGTTTGTCAAGTAGAATAATGACAATCCACAGCAATTTTCTCAATCCTGTGATAATCATTCATGTTTGCTGTGAGGAGCAAACGATTCATCAGATTTCCGTAGCATCTCAAGAAATACTAACAAAACATATCCCTATCGAATATAGTACACAGTGATTAAATACGTTTTTCTAGCATCTCGAATATCTTGTGACGAAGACGGTGTGACAGTCGTCCACTTCAGCAACACCCTGGACATCACTGTCATCTGGCGCGTGTCAGGTCACTCCAAACGGGAAACAGACGACAAACAAGGCTTCGACGACAAGGAGTTCTATGAAAAGTATGCCATACAATTAGGGGAAGTGAAACACGTCCCGCCACCTGTCGGTCTACAACTTGTCAAAGCTAATGTAACCGTTGTGGAATCTGTAAGTGATCTTCAAGCATCTTATCTTTGTTTGTTTACCGGTATTTGTTGCTCAATTAGTTTGCGCAGCTTGAAACAAAAGTCATACAGGTCTTTAAAAGAAGGACTATTTATAGTTATGACAGGACATAATTTGACCCATTAAATTGACTTTCATTTTCTAAGTTTTACGATAACGACTGTCTATACCGATTCCTGATACATGTTGTGTATAGAAAAATGCTGATAAATTTAAGATCTAACATCATAAATGTAAGACCTTTCCTGAATATTTGATCTTCTGGTTCCCTTCCGCTACCATAGGAGACCATTATTTACATTATAACTACATACTGCCTCTAAAAGATAACTTATTGGTAGTAAAATAAATAATGTTCTCCAATACGCCCAAAGATAAGCTCTAAACGTGACATTTTCAATGGAGATTTAAATTGCAAGACACAAATCGTAAATACTATCATGTTTTTCCCCACATAGAATTAAAGTTTGAAATAGTATCTTCAAATACATGTATCAAAGTTTGTTATCACATAAATCCTCACAATTTAGAGACTAAATTAGGCTCTTATCATATGAAAAGGTGAAGATAACAGTGATCAATCTCAAAACTCCTATAGGAAATACAAAATTAAGAATTTGGCAAACACGGACCCCCTGGATTTACCAGAGGTGGGATCAGTGTAAATGCCGGAGTCGGTGACGGTTTATACTTCGACCGACGTTTCGACTCAGATGTGCCTGGATTTACGCATATAGACAACTTGTTTTCAAATATTTAACAGTAATGCACAAAACTGTCACAAGGAAATCAAAACTTACTTGCTTTTAATCCATTTTCAACATGTCCCCTGTCCCGGGTTTACGTTAACTGGTCTTGGGAGCTGTCACCATAGGGGACCAGTTAAGAGAAAAGCAGACTTACGTAATCAAAGTTGTGATTTAAACCCGGGACAGGGGCATGTTGAAAATGAATTAAAAGCAAGTAAGTTTTGATTTCCTTGTGACGGTTTTGTGCATTGTTGTTAAATGTTTGAAAACAACTTGTCTACTGCGTAAATCCTGGCACATCTGAGTCGAAACGTCGGTCGAAGCATAAACCGTCACCGACTCCGGCATTTACACATTTTCCAGAATCAAAACATGAATGATTGCGAAGAGAAGTCGATGAAGGCTATGCCTTTCGACTTCTGTAAAGAGAATAGTGGGATCAGGTGCCGAGGAGTAAGCATCCCTGTCGACCGGTCATATATAACTAGTTCGGCTTTTAAGCTTCTGCAATGTGGTCATGCACGGATCCACTGAACTCAAAACGCAAGTGATGTTCTGAATCAATTTTCATTCAGTCTGTATGATGTATCAGATCTCAAAGTGTCCATCGTCCTTAAAACAACACTAGGGTCTTCAAAAATTCCTACATATACAAAGGTTATAAGAACTAACGAATACAAGGACTATTTTCTTTGAATATCGACGAATGTATATTAATCCTGATATTTTAATTGAAGTGTGTTCGAAGAAAATATCTTCATGTATTCTGTCCGTGTATAAGAACTTGTGAAACTTGCAGACGAATGCATTGTGTCTATTAATTGTCCCTTAAAAGAAGACAAGTATTTTGATAAATTATACAGCATTTGAAGTGAATAAAAGGCGATAAAATTGTGGCATTTTGATTTATGCAAGCTGTTAGAGGACCCTTCATTCAAATAGCATGGCTTCATTTGGATCTTTATAAAAAAAGTCATTGCTTTGCGAAGTTGACTCTATATGTTTCGTCGTTGCAGGAACGCCGCCGTGTGTCACAGGTGTGAACATCCAAACGAATGTAAAATATGACGCAATGGAATGACGTAATAAAGATTTTTTTTCATCCACTGTTGTTGTCGATTACCCTGAGACACACGGTGGGCAATCACCTGTAGCGTCATCCGCAGATACAGGAAATGACATCACGGTGTTTTCTTTTCATAATAAAGAGATAAAAATGCTCATTGACATCTACTTCATTTCTTGTATCCGCAAATGTACGTTGTGTTGTCTCGGATCATTTTGACATAATATTCCTTTCTTGGGAAAGGATTTTGTTCCGTTTTGAACATAATGTGAAAAAGCAGTTTCCTTGTGATATAGATTTTCTAAAGCAAACCTTTCAAGTTCATCCACAAAATCCACCCTTTTATCCACATCGAAAGAACCTGGTTCCAAAGTTTGTCATTTAGGAAACTAAACACCAAAACTCTCCTTACGTTAATTTTCCTGTTATAATCAGTAGTGGAAAAATATTTTTGGCAGACGATCATTGATATATAGCAAAAAGCATGACCGGTCTACAGGGGATGCTTACTCCTCCTAGGCATCTGATCCCACCTCTGGTCATCCAGGGGTCCAGCCCAACTCTCTATTTTGTATTGCTTATAGGAGTTATGAGATTGATCATTGTTTGTTATCTTCACCTTTCATAGTAGACAGATTTTATCATGTGGGTTTAAATGACCCAACATTGAAATGCATATACACTCATGGAGTCTTTAACTTTTTGGGTTAACTTTATTACACTTACAAACTAGAGGATTTGTTAAATCTAATTATGAAATAGTCCCTTGATTTATGATGATGTTTTCTCTGAATAAGTGAAGATAACGAACAGTGATCAAATCTCATGAATCTTCTAAAGAATACAAAATTAAGAGAAGGGCAAACACGGACCCCTGGGTATACCAGAGGTGGGATGAGGTGTTTAGGAGGAGTAAACATTCCCTGTTGACCTGTCACACCCGCCGTGAGCCCTATCTCACGATCAGGTTAACGGAGTAAACCGGAGTCAAAATCAAAGAACGGCCTAAAAATTGGTATAAAACACATCAGACAGCATTTGACCAGTGATAACTTGTATTTGCAAATTAGATCATTTTAACAACCATAAAATTTGCAAACTTGCTGACTTTAAACGAGACTGTTGAAAACCCCTGTAACATCAACTTATTTGTCAGTAGCCTGCCTCGATTTTATGAATGTGTTCGCGTGTCGAATAAGTTGAGATACATAAACACATATTATTTCGGTGTTGACATTGTTGACACTATAGATATTTCTTTGTTTTTCTTCCCCAATTCTAAAGTTCTGTAATGTGTTGAGATTGTAGGGGTGTAATAAGATTGTATAGAATGCCAAAATGGACTGATAGATTCTTCAAAGATGTGTGACTATCATCTGAAAGAGAAATTCACGATAAAGTATAAATTCTAACGTCTGTCTCAAGTTTTTCTCGCTGGATACCATATCTATGTAAAAAAAAAAGGTGTAACATCTGTGCATACAAGTCGTTGACAAAAGAAATGGACTTTTGAAGGTTTGTGAAGAGCGACGTCCTTCATTCACGCTATGTATTCCTGAACGGGACACCATACAATACAAAAATCTACAACCAGAGGTTCTCTATGGAATCAGGGTAGGGTGCCAAAACACTGGGAACATTTTTTAATTATAGATCAATATATAATCATTTTATAATTATAGATCAAGAGCATACGTATGTTTCCCCGAGGAGCAACACATTTAAAAAAGTCCACGTATCTTCTAATTAGTAAATATAAATCCATGTAAAAGATTTTTAAAAAATTCTGTAACAGAATATTACAAAAGGATCAAATAAGGTCAACATTATAAACAGGTCATTGGATTGAAGAAGTCGGAGGCACTGCCTACAGAAAAACGATGGAGAATGAAGAAAGTACACACATTTGTTTTAAACAAAACGACAGGTTAGCCGAAATACACCTTTCAAATATCGAAAATTTGATTGATTTCCTAGTATCTTTTTTGTGAAGTAAAAATTTGTCTTGAAATGTTTCTATTTCCAGAAGTATTGAACACAACATTATCAACAGCTATATCGAGAGGTAAGTGTCGAACAGCGAGTAGACACTATGACGTTAGGAAGAAGTACTATTCTTTTATCTAAAATGAATAAGTTTGAAACAAATATGAATTCCAGGCATTTATGCTAATATGGTATGTTGATTCAATAAAACCACGATAACCCAGAGGAAAAGTATATTACTAAACTCTTCAAATAAAAGTTTCGTATAAAAGGGATTCTCGAAAAAGGATGGACTGCTAAATTCATTTTATGAACACACAGTGATGAGTTTGCTGTGAACAATTACGCCCGTATTCTTGTTGAGGATTTACAGTTTTATTACAATTTGCAAGATGCTAATGATATCTTGAATGGATCATTTAACAATGTTATAACAGTCTGAAAATAGAATTGATGGCTAAACAATGCTAACTGTTGACAAACTCGATTTATAATTAGACGTTTAAAGTCTCTCAATACAAAATTGACCCAGTTCGTGATCGAATGGTCATATCAGCTTGGTCATGAATCGCTTCGTGTACAGTCTTGACCCAGGTCCTGATTTTATTCCGTTGGCATGATTATACGGTGTATTATTCATAGATAATACTTATAATGTACATCTTAACGTACTGTGATCATGTCAAATTACAATAAATATCTTGTTTCATATTGTACTCTTAAAGAACTTGTCAAAACAGTTTGGTATTGTTTGGCAGTAAAATATTCTCCATAGAATGCAATCTTGGGGGAGGGGGGGGGGGGGAGAACTCTTTAATTTTGCGATTATCTGTTTTGTGTATTGTTTCTGTCCACTGGTATGGAACAAAACTATATTGAATGACTTAGGGTCTAACACATCAGCACGGAGCATGGAGCCTCAAATTAACATAAACTCAAAGAAATGAAGATATCTTTAATAATTTTAAGATATCATCAATTCATTTAATGTGCACAACAATGTAATTAGAGATCTCTTCAACTAATTAATGCTATTTTCAATTCTGAATTACTGCGCGCATCAATTGAATTTTTGACAACATTAATTATTCTGCTGAATTGATACGCGATATAACTGAATTGTTGCTCTCTTCAAATGAATTGGTAATATCAACAATTAAGATGATGCGCTCTATAATTCAAATTAAGAGAGCAATAATTCAATTAATGCGCGCATCAATTCAATTTAAAATGTGCGCAATAATTCGAATCATTGCTCTCTTCAATTAAATTAATTATATCATGAATTCAATTGATGTGTGCCATGATTCTTTTAGAGAGAGCAACTATCTAATTAGAGATATCTTCAATTCAACATATCCACAATTGAATGAAGATCTCTTTAATTGAATTGATGCTTTCTTTAAAAGAATTGATGCGCGCATTAATTTCTTATCCAAAATCGTTGTAAATAATTAAAGATATCTTCAATTGAATTAAAGAGATCATCAAATCATTTATAGCCGAGCAATAATTCCACCACATTGATGCACTCATCAATTGATTGAATTCATGAAAAATGCACGCATCAAAGCCATTAATTGAATCTCTGCGTGCATCAAATCAATTATTGCTTTCCTTTGAATGGATGCACACATTAATTGAATTATTGCGCGCAAATGAATGAACTAATAATAATAATTATTTATAGACTGAGGAGTCAACAGGCTAGTGATTTTTGTTTTCATTTCTAAGAGAAAGATCAGCTTTTTAATTCATTTTTATTTAATCTAATTACTTTTACGTAATATGTATCCATTGATAATCCAAACCTGTGTTATAGCAGTACATCCGCTAATCAATAATGGACTTTTTCCATCGCATTATTTTGTGTGACTCGGACCGTAATATAGTAATATATTTGTATCTTGAATAGTTAACATGCACTGATCATATAAGGTTTAAAGAAACAAACAAAAGAAGCATAGGGTAATTTCTGAAAAATCTCCATTGCTGATCATTTTACCCAGACTTACGTTGTTTCATCATTTTCGAATGAAAATAACTGATCTATGAAATCCTTGCTTTATTTTCTTAAAGCCCAAATTCGAACCATGACGGCAGTTGTTGAAAAATACTGATAAGTCGCACGTTTCCATTTTTCAGATCACGTAGACTACATATTGGTCATAGTTGGTGTGCCAATAGCCCTGTTAGTTGTTCTCCTCCTGTTGTGCTGTATACTGAGGAGGCGAAAAAAGAGGGAACTGTCCTCTCTTGACAGCCATTTGTTGTTCGGCGAAGCTTCCCCCGACAACCCTTACAACCAGATAGAAAGGGCAATGCGTACAGCGTATGTATTAACATACACAAAATTCATATAGGTTCGCTTGTAAACAGATTTTAAGTGATGATCTATCATTTCTCAGCTTCAGAGCCTGAACATCTTGTCCTATAATGCCTGCAATGTGGGTATTATTAAAAGGATTCTCAGGAACGATGAATTTTAGTAGTGACAATTCTAAAAAATTTTTATGGGAAACGTATAAAGTATGGTTAGATAATTAATGTAAATGTGTGGAAGAGAGATTGTGTGGTTCTTTGTAACGTCCTTTCGAGATTATTTTACTTATATTGCAAACTGTCAGGGCGAAGTGCCACAAATTTAGACCTACACTGTATGCTAGGTGCTCTGATCCATGTCGCAACCAAGGTGGGATGTCGCGCCAACGCCTACCATGACAATATAACTCAATCGTGAAGTTTTCACCGCCTACCATGACAATAGACCTCAATCGTGAAGGTTTCACCGCCTACCATGACAATAGACCTCAATCGTGAAGGTTTCACCCGTATCACCCTGACAATAGACCTCAGTCGTGAAGGTTTCACCCGTATTACCCTGACAATAGACCTCAGTCGTGAAGGTTTCACCGCCTACCATGACAATAGACCTCAGTTGTGAAGGTTTCACCGCCTACCATGACAATAGACCTCAACCGTGAAGGTTTCACCGCCTACCATGACAATAGACCTCAGTCGTGAAGGTTTCACCGCCTACCATGACAGTAGACCTCAGTCGTGAAGGTTTCACCGCCTACCATGACAATAGACCTCAGTCATGAAGCTTTCAACGCCTATAATGACGCCACAATAGACCTCAGTCGTGAAGGTTTCACCCGTTTTACCGATGCTAAGCGTTTGGCGAAGGAACAGCTGCTACTTTCACCACCGACAAAGACCTGTCCTTGTCGAGATTGGAATCCATAACACATCAGAAGATTTACCTATTCAACGACAATATAGAGCGAGCGAGCGAGCGAGAGATTAATTAGCAAATGCAAAGATTAGAGTAATTGATCTCATAAAGATTTAAACTACCATGTGACATACATATAAACTGAATTAGATTTACATAATAGTGGATATTGTTGTTGGTATTAAAATATAAATTGGCAAATGGTCACATTATTTATTCAATTCGCTCCATAATCCATTGTTATCGAACCATGGTTGTGCCTTCAAATTACGGAAGTTGTTCCTTGGACTTCTTTTTGAACATATTTTTGTATAAAACCATAAACATGAAATATATTTTTATCTCATGAAATAAACAAATTTCCCCTCTCATTGAAAATAGAATCATGATAATTACAGGTGGTAACACGTAAAAATAATCATCCACAAATTAAGAAATAACAAAATTTAATATCAGCTACTTCCTCACTAGGTTTTCTGATTAATTTTTTTGGTCAATCGTTAATATTGGTAACGTTTTACATTCTTCTCCAGAACCACATGTGTACAGTCGGTCAAAGTATCTAAAACTCCTTCTGATGCATGTTTGAGTTTGTTCAAACATGACATCCACGACTGGGTGGGGATAAAACTTCAAAGTCAAACACAGAAAAGTCTTCTCAAGAATGACAAAGGCACAGTATGTCAAACTGATATGCAAGTATTCTCATATAATGTACATGTAGTTTATCTAAAGTCTTCTTTTCTGAAACCACACTGACACGATTTGAGAGACTGGAAATTCAAACTTGGTTGAACCATACCCTACCCCCTGTGGATAGGGTTGGTAAAGTAGGAGGTTATATGTAATTTGATGTAAAGATGTATAGGAAAACTATAGACCCTTTCTTGAAAACCACAGAGATTGATGTACAATTTGTCAAATAATCCATTTATACAATGTAGTTAGTGTAGATTCAATTCCTAAGCAAGTAGCCCCATTTTCCACTTTTAGTATATAAACTTACGCTGAGGTGAGCGTTACGGTCTACCTTTTTCTTTTCACGAGTTATTTTCAATGCCTTATTTAAAATCATCATTGTCAAGATGTCAAAATTCTTTTTCAGAACTACTCTAACAGTTGTTGCAGACAAATGGGAGATACCACATGACTGCGTGCGCATCGGCCGCATGTTAGGAAGCGGTGCGTTCGGTTATGTCGTCAAAGGCCGTATCAACAGAAGCATATTAAGGCACAGGGGTATAAAAGAACCGTTTGTTGCAGACAGAAAGAATATGTATGTGTCTGTGGCAGTTAAGTTAATACAAGGTAAATAATGTCAAGAATAAATGCAAGGTGAATAATGTCAAGAATAAATTCAAGGTGAATAATCTCTGTGATTAGACCTCACCACGCATATATTTCGTTGAATGCATTTAAGAATATGTTTGAAAAGAGATTTTATAGCTTATTACGGCTGACTATCAATTATCACTAGATGCTTATTTCCACCACCCAGCCTATTCCGCGCGAAATGTTACATGTACACTTTACTTTTACATTGGTAGTCTGTATGTTTAATTTCTGTCAAGAGAAATCATATGTTGACTTCATTTTGTACAATTAACTTAAAATGAATATACATTGTGAACCATGGGAGTCTGACAAAATAAGTCCTTGCTCGAACATATATGTTACTGTCGAAAGTTAGAAAAACCGAAGCATCAAAACCGTAGTGTTTTGTTTGTATGGTTGGTTGTTTAACGTCCCTTCGAGAATGTTTTTTTAAATATTGAAACTTCACCAACTGTAGGTGAAGTACCACAGATTTAGATCTATGCTTAGCGTTCAGGGTCGTAGCAGTGGGGGTTCTTTAAAGTGCTAACGTCTGCCACGGCACGGGACCTCCGTTGTTGGTTGCCGAGCGTTTTGCGAAGGAACAATCACTACCGAGGTTTAACACAGCCATGGTACAAGCGGGGTTAGAACTTACGACCTCCCACTCACAAAGCAAACGCTTCACTACTGAGCAAAAACGTGGGAAATTTACAGCTTTGTACAGTGAAATTGAAAGTAGAGGGCAAGAGTACTTAATAGCAAATTGTACATTGTTAACAATGACTTGGAGAATGTTTTTCAATCAAAAAGAAGTGGCGATAATTAGTAATCACATTCAATCACCAAATTCCCAAATTCTACGATTCTTGAGAATGTACACCATTTGAATTCTTTATGGTCATCAACGTTAGTCACCTTTGTTGTGATATATTATGACACAGTTTGCTGTTTAAGATAGAAGAAATAGTTAGAAAATGTGGGAAAAGTGACAATATTTGGTACTCAACCAGAACATTCAATATGCTAGTATTCAGTCTGGAAGAGCACAGCTCATATGAACTAGTTGTGAAGCGTCGTCTTTCTCGGAACATTTGCATCCGATCCAAATCGCATCCTTTGAATCACACTGAATTGCAAACGGGCGGAAAATATCGTTTATTTTTCCTATCTCGAGCAATCCAAGGAAGCAGCCATCTTTGGTTAACAAGTGTATCCTACTGAAGTACTCATCCGATATCAATATGTTCCCTTTGCTGTCATTCGTAACAGCACTGAGATCACATCGAGGTGACTCTGTCATTTGTTGTCCATTGTATTCAAATCTTTTCTCGCCATTTCTGTCAAAGACTAACAATCGACCATCATGACTACCATTGATATCAACAACGCAGATATCTCTGTTTACATTTTCGATGACGCTTTGTGGCATTGTGAAGTATCGTTTTTTGTGCTTGTCCTTTTCAATAACCATGGCTCTCTCCCTATCCGCTGAATACTTGACAACTTGTCGAATGCTAGCTTCATTTACAGTGTAGGTGTAATCACTCAGTAAACACACATAAATCTCGTCTTTTTCATTCACGTACATACCCAATGGAATCAGGTGATAGGTATCGATGTAAAGCGAGGCTTCCTGCATATTATTCATGGTCGTTATCATATTTTGACCGGCGCAAGAGAAAATAAGATCACCAGAAGACAGAACCGAGATGTTTATAGGTTGAAACTCTGTCAACCTGTAACGGCCTTTTTTTCGAAGATAGCCATCTTTTTCTTCCAGACGATATATTTTATCTGTTCTGGAATAACCAATCCAAACCTCAGATTCATTGATCGGGCATATTGTTTCAATTTTGCCCAAACGGATTTGAAATTTTGACATTACTTGAGGTTCGGGAAGCAAGAATCCTTCAAAGTCTGATGAAGAACTAGGAATGTCGTCAAACAGTAGACGCCCTAGAATGATTTCTTTGTTTTCTTCACTAAGGGAGAGTTGGCGGAATTTAACGCATCCTTTCTCGTCATTTCTTGCTGCATCTACTTCCACCTCGAGATCAGCTTCCAATTTTGCAACACTTTTCGTATTTTTTTCAGCCTTTAGATTTGACAGCAATGATTCTATATTATCTTTCCTTTTGGTTAATTTAGCAACACGAGTATCTACGCTAGCAATATCGAGGCTTTCTTCAGTATTCAAACCTTGATCTAACAGCTGTTTTTCATCCATTAGTCTTCTTTCAATCTGTTCAAAGCGATCGTTGACTGTTTTTCTCAAATCTGATAATTCTTCATGCCTTGATTTTTTTAGTTCTTCTAACTCAGCAATTTTTCGTTGGAGTTGACTCCTTGCCTCCGCCGCGCACTGTTTTATTTCGTCCTCACCACCATGCTTTTCTTGATTTTTAAGACTTTGGAAGAAATTTGAATGGTCTCTATGCTCTTTCGATACAGCACATTCTCCACAAATATCTATGTTACAAGTACCACATGATAAAACAGCTTTTCTTTTGTCGGAATGATTTTTCCCCACACATGTTTTGGACGCCATTTCTTGTAATCGATTAAGTTTCCTTGCATGGTTTACCCAAACATGATTTAAACTTGGTAAATAAATCCAGTCGACCGTAGTAGGTAGTTAAAGGTACACCTATGAATTGTTGATCGTCCTACACTAACCTTTATGCTTAAAATTGGTGAGCATACATATACGTACACTGTAGAACAGAAATGGTAAATATACCTATTGATTTCGCCATTTTTAAATGCCAAATCGCAACAAAAACACTGTGCCAGTTTCGAACGTACGTGATGCCGGGCAACAAACGTATTATCATGACT
Organism: Ostrea edulis; assembly: GCF_947568905.1. Classification (NCBI taxonomy): domain Eukaryota; kingdom Metazoa; phylum Mollusca; class Bivalvia; order Ostreida; family Ostreidae; genus Ostrea; species Ostrea edulis. The sequence goes on along the minus strand of NC_079168.1, from coordinate 51,110,671 downwards.
GGGATTTAGCAAAATCAAATAAGTTTTATCTCCTTTTTCAAAACAACTTTTTAATCGACATTGCACTTAAAATATTTTCCCATTGTTTTAAAGAGTGAATTGTTTTATCGTGTGGTACTTGTAATATAGATATTTAAGGGGACTGTGTTGGATCGAAAGAGCATAGAGATTATTCATTTACAAAGTCTTAAAAATCAGGAAAATCATAATGGTGAGGACGAAAGAAAACAGTGCGCAAAGGAGACAAGTAGTCAATTCCAACGAAAAATTACCGAGCTAGAACTGAAAAAAAAAAAATCAGGCATGAATATTACCCAAACTCCCATTTTGTTATGATTGGAAATTATCAATAAATTAACGTATTTTTCTGCTTTAAAGAAATGAATTAATGTTGTACAACACCATTCATTACACCACTGCAACTCTCAAGACCACTTGTTTCTGCAATCGTTACAGTCGTCTGGCCATTGTGATCATATACTATGATCGAACATTGAATTACATATGTCACCTACGTATAACAAGAGTGGTTCATTTAAAATTATTTGACAAAAATGAAACCTTTGCATCCCCAAGCTCCATAAACATACTTTTAAGAAGAGGTGAAGAAAAATCTATATGACACTCTGGTTTGTCTTCAACTCAAGTTTACAAATCAAAAAGTACAATTAAATTTAAATGTACATGATCAATCAGCGAACCAGAAAATAAATTTAGATATTCAAGGACTAGGAAAAAGGGAAGGTGGCAAATCATCCTACCTATTAATAAAAATCATGATTTATGCATATTCATATTTTACACGAAGGAGGTGAGATGCAGAATTTTCATTCCTTGCCATTTTGCAGTCCACCCAAAGATATCCACTTGAATCAATAGCGAGTGCAAAAGGGAAGTAAATACCATCGGCGGTCGTCATCAAAAATTGGATAAAATGTCCATCTGGTGACAAGACGTGGATTCTATGGTACACAAAGTCTGACAAGAAAAGGCGCCCGGATTGGTCATTACGAACCAGACCAAAGTCACAAGGCTTTCCGCCATTCCTTTTATCTTTGCCGTCGTAGGTAAAGTGTTGGTCAAATTTGTTATTGAACACCATAAGTTGAACCTTACCTCCACTCTGCATATCAAGAACACACAAGTCTTCATTGACATTTTCTATAACACTGTGTGGATAGCTGAATAGTTTTTTGCCCTTTGCATCGAATTCCAAACGGGCTTTTTCTTCTCCTTCTACTGTCATCCTAATTATTCGAACCGGACACTTTGGATGTCGATTTGCATGAACCTTACCAGCAAGAGAAACGTACAAATCGCCGGATTTGCAAACGTACATGCCTTGGGGAAACATTGGCTTCATGTCGACAGCAGAAATGAAACTTCCATCGTTGGCTATTCTCGTTATAGTTTGTCCTTCTTCATAAGATATCACTAATTCTCCATTGGGTAAGGCTACAACATCTGTTACTTTATAATCAAAAACAGATGTGTTGGATATTTCATTGTTTTCTATCTCTATCTGAAATAATGAGTTTGATGTTACATCTCCAAACCAACACCTGTACTCGTTTACTGGACATATGGCATTTATCCAATGCAATTTTGTTGGAAAATTGGACAATATGGTTGTTTTTAGACGAGGGACTTTGGGTCGGGCCTGTCTAGCGTTCTTGTCGTTTTCTTTTGGTAGCCTATTTACACCAAGAAAGCTAGAACCTTTAGTAGATGATGAAAATGTTACCCCATTTAGGTTCTTTCTTGGAACTTGTTCAAATATATTCGAGGGTGTTTGATCATTCTGTAGACTGCTTCCAGCTTGAAATGTTTGAGAAGTTCCATTTTGGTTGCTACCACCCTGCATTAATTTTATCGGAGATTCAAGAGCAGACTTGTATTCAGACAAAGAGACACCACCTCGTTGCATCTTCATGACGTCCCCACTTGCATTCAATCCCGGCCATATATCCTGATCGACGAAAGGGTCTCGAATTTCAGCCACGCGTCTTCTTTCTCTGTGTGACATATCAGCCAGAAGATTATTGTCTAGAACATCTTCTACCGTGACTGGACTTCCACTGGAAGTTGATCCATCTCTGTTATCTATCCTAATGTTTGTTACTTGTGGAATCAAACTCCCACAAGAATCTGGTGCCTTATCTCCATCATCTATGCTTAAAGATCGACGTCCTTTTACCAGTCTTCCAGAATGTGTCTTTCTCGGTTTGCCTTCTTTTGGAAATACTTTCTTCCCTATTGATAAGTCGGTCTCGTTTTGCAGAGCCTCAATTACTTCTTGATCTTTCTCTGTGTCCTCTGAAATCACTACTTCTACAGCTCCTTGAATTTTTAAAATCTTATGTTTTCCATACCTGCGTGATTTTTGATGGATGGATTTGCAGCGGTCACAAGTGATCTTATCGCAGGCGACACACATCCATTCTACACGGTTACTATTCGAACAGAAGTCACAGGTTGTAACTTTTTTGGGTTTGCCTGAATACGACAACATAGTTACACCTCAACACAAGAAAGATTTTTATCACTTGCTGTAAAACACAAGGGGCCTCAGATCTCAATCATATCTAAAAGTAAACATAGTATTTGCACGAATCTTTACCAGGTTTAACTGCTAGTCGATTACCAAAGGTACACACAATAAAATTTCAGTTCATTTACTGTGTTCCAGTCGCCTGTAACGCTCAAGTACAATCGACGAATTCCCGAGCACAAAAGACGGTGTATATTTAGCTAATTAACCCGGTAATCCCATTCTTTAAATCAAAAGTCATCTCGAAACATACATGTTTCATGCCAGGATTTGAAGAATCAATAGTTGATCGTTGATGATATTGAAATTATCATTATCCATTTCGTAAACAAAACTTTTTTTCAAAACATTTGCTATTGTAATGTTCATGCATCGCGGCTTATCGTACACGTACCGGTAATAAAATATAAGACGTGGGAAATGTATTCAAATGAGACACCAATGTATTTATCGGATACGAAGCTTTGTGGATTTTACCAAAGTGTAATTCATTGACAGCACGATCAAGCTTACTATTAATGCATTGAAAATGAATTGAAGGCAAGCGATCTATCGATTGAAAATGGAAAGGTTATGTAATAGATATTGAATAAACATCTCATTTCATGCGTTCGATGCGTGCAAGTCTGAGCTAAGAAAGATAACTCGATATGTTTCAGTATGTAGAATATGGTTTTCATGTTTTTATACGCCCATCATCAGATGTCGCGTATTATTTTATGTTATGTTATGGCGCTGTCCATGCGTCTGTCTGGCTGGCTGGCTGGCTGTCCGTCCGAGGTAATGTTTTCCGTACTTTTTTTTCCGTAACAGATACATGTATGACTTTGAAATTTGGCCACAATTTCTTTTTCAAAAAGTGTAAGAGCAAATTTGCATTTCCGCTGGATTGGTCCGTCCGTGACCTACATTAGGGCTATAAGTAGGTCAAACAATTTTCCGGACTTTTTTCTTTACTGATACAGATATTGCCCTGAAATATAATAACAGGCTTCTTGGAGGAATACAAGTTCGGTTTACATTTCAGCTGGATTGGTCCGTCCTTGACCCCAATTTGGGCTAAAAGTAGGTCAAACAATTTTCCGGGCTTTTTTTCTTTACGGATACAGATATTACCCTGATATTTAGTCAAAGGTTTCCTCTCGGAGGAATACAAGTTCAGTTTGCATTTCAGGTGGATTGGTCCATCCTTGACCTACTTTTGAGCTAGAAATAGGTCAAATAATTTTCCAGGCTTTTTTTTCATAACGGAGGAGTACAAGTGCGGTTAGCATTTCAGCTGGATTGGTGCACTATGACCTACTTTAGGAGTAGAAGGTCAAACTGTTTTCCATATTTTTTCCCGGCACGATCACAGGTATTGCTCTGATATTTTGTCACTACCTCCCTCTCAGAGAAATACATTTCAACTTAATTGGTACAACATGACCTACTTTAGGGCTAAAAGTAGATCAAATGGTTTCCTGAACTTTTTATCATCATAGATAAATTTGCACCGACATTTTGTCACAACCTCACTCTCGGAGAAGTACAGAATCAGTTCAAATGTAAGATGGATTAGTACACCATGGCCCACTTTAAGGCTTTTCTATTCAGAATGCCTGTTGTATCAATTCAGAGTGCATAATATGCTTCCAGGTTGAATTTCACTGTCCGGCGGGCGCATATTGTACCGTTTGATGTACTCTTGTTTATTCCACTATGCTTTAACTTAGAAATCTGAAAGGACTAAGACCATGTTTAGCTATATCGGCCCTGTGGTGTGTTAAAAAATAAAGCAGAATTAATTGAAATAAAATTGTTATCATTTGATAATATAATCTTTATACCATCGCGACGTGCCAAGATTTCCCCGCCAAAACGTCAGCTTGTGGAATTCTATACAAGACAAAACCGGTATCGGTCTGGTTTTCTGCAGAAATCTCCACTTTTTTCAAATTTAGTCATATAATTCCTATAAAACACGACCTTCGATCCAGAAACTGACTGTAGTCTATCAAAATCTATCAATACAAATAAATTTTGCACGAACGATTTTTTGGATCGAAAGGTGTGCTGTTGATGAATATCAACTTTGAATTAAATCGAGAGCAATCCGGAATTATTTATTTTTGTGAGAGTTGTGGGTATTTTATTAATTATGTTGCTTTGAAAAATTAAAACAACATACTTATGTGGAGTCTACATCATTTCCATGCAGAATACACCCCTATGTGGTGTTTTTATCAAAAGCTATAGAATTTTGATGCGTAAACAAACGAATCTGCTGTCCGACAAATCGGACCTTCAATGCTATAGAACGTTTTTATTTAGACGACACCAACAGAATTACTAAGATCAAAATGAAAAGAATTTATAGAACATGCATTGATATAACTAAAACTATTGCCGATATATCGAAAGTATAACGTTAACTAGGGCAAGTAAACATATAAAAGATTTTTAAGGGTGTGACGTCATAGATGTCGTGGCTTAGTGGTAGAGAGCCCGTCCTTCAATCGGGAGATCCGGGTTCAATTCCTACCCGTGTCAATATTTTATTTTTTTTTTAATTCATACTGTTAACTACATTTTTCTTGGCGTTATTGAAAAATTAATTTCTTTCAAGACACTGAAGATGAAATTATACCTGAATACAAATAAAAATAACAATCACAGAACACCAAGGAAATATGCAAGGATTACAGATTACATTTTTAAAATTCATTGAAAAAAACCAAACCAAAATACTTTATTTTCGGACTTGATTTTATTTCAAAGAATGAACCAGCAAAAGATAATGGAAAGGAAAGTTTTTCCAATGCATCTAATGTACAGAAGAAAAGTCAGAAAAAATGTGAATCCATTAGCTATTCGTCATTTCCTGCAGAGTAAGAACTTTCTTGTTGAAACCACCACATGCTATATTGTGTAGCAAGTGTAGACATGTGTGTCAGTAAATTCACATCCAACAAAATTGTCACAATCAATCTCGGCCACTTCCTGAGACAAAGTCTCTACAGAGAATTTCAATACCTCTCGACAGAACCAGGCCTGGGGTAATGGTAATTAAATGACAACCAGTTTCAATGTAATGGGGGTGTAATGGACCATTTTTGCATTACAAGTAATGGTAATGTAATGCATACTGTACTGTACATTATTTTTCATTACATTTACACTACTTCAAATATTTGATGATATTTCGAAGATTTAGAATAATTCATTTTATTAGTGATTGACTGAAGCATTTGAAACATTGATGACAATCAAATGCAATGAATAACTTAATAGATATGTTTCCTAACATTGCTGAATATTTTGTGTTCTTATGTTAATGTATAATTAAAAATCATAATACAGAAAAAAATTTTCTGCCATTTCTTTAATACCTGACAGTATGTTATGTAAATGTGTAATGTAAATTCACTCTCAAGTAATGTAATACATTATATTTCAAAATAGGAGTAATGGTAATGTGAAATTTTCTAGGTAATGTAAGGCGTTACATTGCTATGTAATTGACCTCAAGCCTGGATAGAACACCTTCTCATGCATATATGCAAGTGCCTTGGACCCAAATTGTCATTTCCTCTTTTGCAAGATTTTCAGCATTTCTTCATAGAGATCATAATTCCAACTGCAAGGTGTCCAAGATGATGAATTCAGACCTGACCAGTGTTTTTGACAATTTGATAACTTTTGACTCTACACTTTTCATCATTCAAAAAGTGCATTATGACATTCATAATTCAACCTGCAGATTTTCATTTGAATCATCAAATATGAATTCTTCCAAATAATAACCCCCCCCCCCCCCCCCCAAAAAAAAAAAACCCACTTTAAAAACCTCCACAGGTATATTTCAAATGACATAGAAGTGCCATGGGTTAATAAGGGTTAAACTTTAGAGTCGACATGTTTCTTCCAAGCAATATAGTCTTGTTTGGATCCAGTTTTTCCAGTTCTGATATAACTGCTTGATACTGTACAATGTAGGTGTCAATCTGGTCCCCCTATTGTGGGAATCTGTTTCCACATAACTGCTGTATAATCTGGTACCTTGCTATTGGCAGGCACAACAAGGAAGCTATTCCTTCAGTGATGTCCAACACTTATCCGCATGTGTCACTGATGCCACTATCATTGATGAGTAGGAATATGGATTCTTGTCAATCTGATTCATGTCACCCTTGCTATCAATTTTTGCTGTACATATTATATCATCCTGAAATTCAAATTACTCCAGTATTATATCATTATCAAAACTATATCATAAATGAAAGGTGAAGATAACAAACAGTGATCAATCTCATAACTCCTACAAGCAATACAAAATAGATAGTTGGGCAAACACGAACCCCTGTATTATAATATTCATATAAAAGTTGTACTTTCATGCCCTCATGTATTTTCATTGATACAGAATTCAGAAAAATTACATTTATGTATTCGGTGGGAGATTGACATGTCTCCAACTAAACAATAGAGGACAGTTTAGTTACATGTACATTTCTGCATAAATAATTATATACACAAACATTTCATTTGAATTTGATTCCCCATCTAATAATTTTTGTTGTAGCTAATGTTGATATATTACATGTATCTTACTTCACAATTATCAGCAAATTCACAAAATATTTTTATCTTTCATGCTCTTTCTTGTGGTAGATGTATGGAAAAATTTAATATTCAATAATATAAAGGAGATAAGCTAACAAAAAAATATATGCTTAAATCATGGTAGTACCCATGAAATTCAACATTCTCTGAGTGATTCTATATCTAATCCCAATGCAGGCATGTAAGTTGTAAGTGTAATTGTTGAAATTAAGTTTGACATGTTTACAATTTATCTTGAAATAAGGCATATTTAAATTATAAAACCAAACTGTTCTTATGATTTTCCTGGCTTAATGGTGCTTTTAAGTATTTAAAAATTATTGAATGTAAAAATCATTCCGACTTTTCTAATCCATGTTTCTGCGTAAGGCCAAAAAATATATATATGTTAATTGGTTTCCACTTTCCCGACTACCCTAATTAAAAATTTCTGTTGACCCTAACACAATTTTTTCTATTCTCACAGATTTTGCAAATGTCATCACTACAACAAGAATATATTTATTGACTAATATGAAGTTATTTATTATGCACTAATACCAGACAGATTCCAAACCACAGAAACAGTTTTTGTTTACAGTAAATTGAAAAAATGTATCGATTCATCATATAACTTTTATTTGATTACTAAATAATCACTAAGTTAAGTTTAAACATAGTAGAATACTCATTCGAAAATTATTCAACCTATAACCCCCCACAGGCCTACATGTTACCCCAGAGACATATATACCATTATGGAAATATACATCTATATACAATTATATGTCTCTTTAACCTATACAAATACTTTTTAGACCATACAATGATACATGGAAAGTTCAAAGTGTGAAGTGAGTCAAACATCATGTAAGAAAATTCAAATAGACCCGAGAAGGTCATGCACTTGGAATTGAAAATGGCATGATCGTGAAACAGCTGATTTTTCTGATCAGCTGATATACATACCATTTTAAATCTTAACAATATATAATTATAATAGATAAACAATAAATATATGTTGACAACAGTTAACAGATTTGTTGTGGGATTTCCAACAGCCCAATGCGTGAATATTATGTGTTTGTCAACACACCACAGGCGCACCATACTATTCGTTCCATGCGACTTGTTTATTATTTTTAAGAGCAATTGGTACCACCTATTTGGTTATACAGTTTAACAAGTAGAGGTGAAGTATATTCATATTTCTAAAACTTACGTTGAAATGCGATGAGTACATCCTCTGCAACTTCCACGAACAGCACAAACAGGCTAACGGCGCGGCGTGTGAAAATGGCCGAATGAAGGCAGGATTGAAAAATATGGTGTGCCATTCGGGCTATAAGTAAAATAACCTTATTGCGTATTTTGAAAGAAAATTTCTTTTTCAAGATTTTATTATATATTAAACAGCTCATTGCATAATTATGTTTTACAATACGTTACCACTTCTAATAATATATAGCGACGTTGTATGACGCAATCTTACAAAGTAGAGCAAATTATAGGATTTATACTAGTAATGTAACCCTAAAAATAGTGTTCTTTCACGAACTCTACATATAAAAACCAGTACATTATAGGAAAAGAACATGTTAGAGAATATTTCTAACAAAAAATTATTCACTTTGGACGTTAGGCCGAATTTTGATAAACATGGTCTTAGTCCTTTAATCTGTTGTTCCCTAAAGAGTAGATACATATCAAGTTTCACTTTTGTTACGGTTGACTGCAGTTTTATGGTTGATTGAACTTTATTTTTTGTTTTCCGGACTTTTCTCTCAGCATGCTTTGATTTAGGAAGCTGACATTCACTGTGTGTTTACAGACCAACTTTAAGTTTTGTCACAATTGGGTGATTTTTACGAGATGTTCGGGATTTGTGCCGAAAGTGCTTTCCCGGACTTTTCTCTACAATGCCTTAACGACACCTGCTACAAATAGTTTGTTTTTCTTTCAAAAATTAAGTTTTTAAATGAAAAATGAATACAATTTAGTGTATGGAATGTAATTTATTCCCATGATTTCTTAATGAAGTCCAAAAAACAGTGGAAAAAGTTTATATAGAGGTATATAGGGGGGAGGGGGTATGATATATTTCAACTTTTGAACATCATAGGAATTTTACAAGTCCCGTGGTTTTTTAAAAGGCAGGGCCGTAAATTAACCTTCTATTTGGAGGAGGCAGGAAATTAGGCGGGGGTCTGGGGGCCGCCCAGGCCCCCAGACGCTGAGCACATTTTGTGCACACTGAACACGTTTCGTGCAAAATCCTTGATTCTAGGGCCTTCTAAGATGTTACTTGACTAACTCATTCTAAAAGAAAGATTTGGAATGCTTTTTAAGGGAGGTATCATGTTCTTAGTTATTGGAAACAACATAAATTCTAATGAACTTTAAATTTTAATTTTTTTTGGCTCAAAAGTTGGAGGAGGCAGCTGCCTCCTCCGCCTCCATGTAATTTACGGCCCTGAAAGGAATTTCATATTTGTACTAATTACAACCAAACTAAGCCAAAAAAATTAATATCACCCCATACATCTATTCATCTATTTTATAAAGTGTCCTTAACTTAGGAATCTGAAATTTGATATGTGGTTATCGAATGGGTATATACACATTAGGTTTTACTTTCGTTACAATTAAATTATTTTAAGAAATTTGTAAAACTTAGTCTCATGGTTGACTGAATTCGTGTACTCTGTCTAGTTCTCTGTATTTTTCATTGTGTGAGATCGATATATAATTGAAGGCACACCAATTTGTAATCGAGTTCGTCTGATCCGCCGCATATTTTTTACAAGAGATCGAAATTACAATGCATAATATTTCCTGGTATTAAAAATTAATATCCTTCCGATCGTCCAAAAATACCCGATTAAGAATTTTTCGATTTTTTTTCTCTATTCAAATACACAAAAGATCACGTGATGATACTTATAGGGGAAATTAAAGAAAATGCAAAAACCGATACATTTGAAATTTCAAGGGGATCTGTAAAGCCTGAGTTCGAGTTCAGAGGGGTTATAATTTTTCCCTAGATTACTTTTCATTTCATTTCAACAGTATTTCATTCATGTATATATAGAAAATACATACATAAATAGGATTAGGCAGCAGGCACAATGCCCATATAAGCCCTCTCCATAGGTCAAAGGTCAGTTATGACAGAATAAAATTAGTATAGTACATGAAAATATAACAAAATGATTGAAGAAGAGGAAATTTACAAATAAGAGAAAAAGATTACTTTTTTCTAAAACTGTATTTTCAAGTAAATAAGGCAAAATTGAAAGTTTTCAATTTCAAAATATTATTGTACATATCCTCCATTTTTCATCCATATCAGATTTTTTGGTTGTGTTATTTTTTTATTTAAAGTTAATAAATTCTAAGTCGAAACGATGTCCAACAGGTTGTTTGAAATGTGACGCCTTTAAAGCCTGGGAACTCTGACAAATAACACTTGCGTTGTAGGTAAGAATGGCATATATCCGATTTATTTGTTTGAGGTCAGGAAGTAATGTAATAATCATACCGTATATATGCAATTTTCATTATTAAGAATTAAGATTTTTAACATTATGGAAACTATAAAGATGTTCCAGATAATCATAAACGTAAAAATTAAACAAAATCACTTCTTTTTATGTACATTAAGATATCAAATAATTAATGATATTTTTAGCTCAAGTGAGCTTTTCTGATCAAAATTTGTCCGTTGTGTCGTCGTCGTAAACTTTTCACATTTTCGACTTCTTCTCAAGAACCGCTTGGCCAATTTCAACCAAACTTGCCACAAAGCATATTGCAGATTTAAGTTTCTGCAAATCATGGCCCCCGGGGGTTGGATGGGGCCACAATAGGGGATCAAAGTTTTACATACAAATATATAAGGAAAATCTTTAAAAATCTTCTTCTCAAGAACCACTGAGCCAATAAAGCTGATATTTACATGAAAGCTTTCTGACATATATCATGGCCCCCGGGGGTAGGATGGGGTCACAAGGGGGGATCAAAATTTTGCATACAAATATACAGTGAAAATCTTTAAATATGAACCAAGGTGACTCAGGTGAGCGATGTGGCCCTTGGGCTTCTTGTTTATGTTAGTACAATGCTTTAGCTACTTGAGATGTACAAAGAAGATTGTGATAAGAGACACAAGTTTATGTTAATTATTAATTGTACTAGAGTAAAACCTCGTAACCAGCTACTAAAGCTTATTATCTCTACTACCACAGGCACCTGAAGTGTAGATAGCTTGTATAGATTTTATGAACATACCCCCCCCCCCCTTTTTAGAATGAAATTATTTTTATACAGAACCTATAATTTATCGAAAATATGTTATTTCCCCCACCGATCACCCTCATAGGTCGTTCTGAATAGTCAGTTTCTACCTTCTGCAAGCTTTTGAGATGACCACTTGTGAGATACTAATATATGTACATACATGTAAGATCTATACAAGCTATCCACACTTCAGGTGTCTGTGCTATTACATGCTGTATCATGTCAGGGTGAGAATAGATATATTTTCAAAATTGAGAAATTAGGCAAAATTAGAGAGAGAAAATTACAAAACAATGTGATTGTGAAATAAAATTGATGGGAAGATAATCTAGAGTAAATAAAAAAGGGGTTATTCGGTAATATTTGTTTTATGTATACGTCTCTTGATAAAGACGCGGGTTGCGTCGAATTTGAGGTTCAAATAACCATCAGTGTCGTAGACTTTTCAGTGCTCTCTCTCTCTCTCTCTCTCTCTCTCTCTCTCTCTCTCTGAGTTAGTGATATGGAAAACGTACACATACATTCTTCTAATTACATCAAGGGCGTATCCCTTCCGTAGATCAAAGGCGGAGTGTTCAGAATACTAAGTGTCCATGTTAGGTGTGATTTATCGACGGACTCGTGTTTGCAGGGGAGTAGCGTCATGAATGGTAGCCCAGGTGTTTGCAATCAGTGTCTGATGGATGACCCTTAATGGTTTACAGTAATCGTCTTGTCATGGCTATTAATATGTTAATAAACATTTCCATCACCTAGAAGTCATTTACACCCAAGAGAGTTCCTGTCAATTATCAGTACTTTTTTTCACATGTTTCATTGTCATACTCTCGGGGCACGCAGAACAACTTGATTTTATTTATTTTCCAAAGGAAGGGGGGAAAATAAGGAGAGGAAAATTGGCATACATCCCCTGAGATAATTGAGGAAATGAAATCCTCTAGCCCTATAATTATTCTGTACATGTGCATTTCGATATTGAATTGGATTCTTTAAAGATGTCTTTATTGATCGAGTCCTATATGGTGACAGAAGAATCGTGTTCATGCACATGTATATAAGATCAGAAACAATTTATAAGAAAGGTTTCGATTTTTTTTTTCCAGAGATATAAAAATGATTAGTAAGAGGGTATTTTTGCCATAATTTCGATTATCATTTTTTATTGTAGAGGAGGCGTCAGAAACAAAAAAGGAAGAATTCTTAAGAGAAATCCGGTTAATGAAGGGGATCGGATATCACAATAATGTTATAAGTATGTTGGGCTGTTGTACGCTGCATGATCCAATATGTTTGATAGTAGAGCATGCAACTCATGGCGACCTACTGTCTTATCTTAGAAATATCAGGCAACGAATCCAACAGGTAGGACTCCTTTGACTGCCATACAACTTACATTTGTATGATAGCTATCATCAAGACATCTTTATTGGAGGCAACAACTGTGAACTGATAAAGCATTAATATACCAATGCATTCTGGGGGGGGGGGGGGTGTTAAGGGGGGGGGGTTTAAAAGTCGAAAGCAAACTGCCTTCCAAAGATATATTAACTGAATCAGACACATGTACCGCGTAGACAAATGAAGCAATGGACCAAACTAGGAATTACAAAAAATGTTTATTTAAAAACCCAAAATTAAGATAAGGGTTGAAATGCACCATAACTTTGCTGTTTCTAGTACATTTTCATGGAGAACATTAGAAATATTCAGTAGGTATATTGAATCTACAGCTAACGAAATTATTTTTACAGCCATTTATTAGCTCGCCTGAGCTGAAAGCTCAAGTAAGGTTTTTTGGTCGCATTTTGTCTGTCGTCTGTCTGTCTGTCCGTCTGTAAACTTTTTACATTTTCAACTTCTTCAGAACCACTGGGATAATTTCAAATAAACTAAGCAAAAATCATCCTTGGGTAAAGAGCTTTCAATTTTGGTCAAATGAAGGGTCATGCCCCCTTCAAAGGGGAGATAATCAGAAAAATGCAAAAATAGGGTGGGGTCATTTAAAAGTCTTCTTCTCAAGAACCACTGAGCTAGAAGAGCTGAAACTTACATGAAAGCTTCCTGACATAGTGCAGATTATAGTTTGTTAAAATCATGATCTCCGTGGGGGGTAGGATAGGGTCATAATAGGAGATCAAAATTTTACATACAAATATATAGGAAAAATCTTCTTTTCAATAACCACTGGGCTAGGAAAGTACAAATTTACATGAAAGCTTCTTGACATAGTGCAAATTCAAGTTTGTTAAAATCTTGGCCCCTCCGGGGGTAGGATGAGGTCACAATACGGGATCAAATTTTAAATGTGAATATATAGGTAAAATCTTTAAAGATCTTCTCAACAAGAACCACTGGGTCAGGAAAATGGAAATTTACATGAAAGGTTCCTGACATAGTGCACATTCCATTTTGTTAAGATCATGACCCAAGGGGTAGGATGGGGCCATAATATGGGATCAAAGTTTTACATGCAAATATATAGGGAAAATCTTTAAATATGGGACAAGGTGACTCAGGTGAACGATGTGGCCCATGGGCCTCTTGTTAAATTTGATACGGTTCGTACATGTTTTCTGTGATAGAAGAATGTTTGTAATACTAGGGATTTTAATTGGGTGGAGACAATTTGAAATAATGTACTTGTTGAAAAGTTTATATGTATTTTAAGATATGTTTGAGGAAATATTTAAGGAAGAACAAGGAACATTTAAAAGCAGTATATCATAGTTTTGAAATATGTATTCCATACGTAAAATTCTTTAATAGTAATGTATTCTTTGGAAGTTATATTGGCTCAAGTATATTGATTTGCAAATTGAATTTTCATTTAAATCATGTGTTAATGTTGGTAATTAAATTAGCATTAAAGTTTGCACAATCATTGTCATCGTTTTTCTGTGAATAGATTTTCATTAATATGATAACGAATTTTATAAGGAGAAACCGAAATGGACGTGGGGATATTCCGTTCAGTTTAAAAGACGTTCACTGAAAAACCAAATCGTTAATGTCACAATGTCTAAAATCTTTTTAGATATATAAAAATGAAAACGATGTCACTGTGTCAACCAGGAGACTTAGATATTTAGATTGGCATTTATCACAAGAAGCTAGGACAGGCCACAGTAACTTTCGTTTCTGATATGTTTGCTATAATTTCTGTGTTTTTAAAATATGACACCCCAAAACAGACACCTGTGCAATTTAGAACTATTTAACGGCAGTTTTATACACACTCTTACGCACAGTTATAAGACTGTCAGAAACATCTGGAGTATGTAAATGAGAGAAAACCTTGAACGGTTCATGTTTCATTCATTAAAGCGCAATATTATTACGTTATAGCTTAATTCTGTCATTTGGTTTTATTTTCTTTGAATTTAGAGTAAGATCAACGCAGAATATGTTAATCAGGAAATTGAAACAGTGAGTCCTCAGGAGCTGTTATCGTTTGCCAGACAGATCTCCACTGGAATGGTAAGTAAAACTTTTCTTCGGCAGTGTCTTTCTTGGTGAACGTAACGCTATTCTGATTCAATAGAATAATTTCCTTTATCTAAGTAAAAAAAAAATATATGTTTGACCAAAGAATTGTGGGAAATTCACATATTTTAGCTTATTTTCAATGCAAGTTTTCTTGTAGTGTTCTTTCGACCAAAGCCACTGTTACAGGTTAATTAATACATCTCCGGTAAAACTCAGTTGGCAAATGTCAAGCCAGAACTAACAGCTTATAAAGGCAGAAAAAGTTATTCAATGATTTAACAGATTTTCACTTACTAGTATTATATGCAAGTGTTTTTTTTTTAGTTTTAATAATATGTACATGCATGTATTTATTTATTTTTTAAAACATAAAACTAAATAAAAACTGTGTATATATTCAATGTTCAAACTTCCCTCCTACGGACGGACTAGTTCCTATGTGAGTTATCTTTCGTTTCATGTTTGTGGTTGTGTTTAATTTCTGTGTAGGTCAGATTTGTGCGTTTTGAGACAGTTACTGATTCTTGAGAGCGTACAGATGAACACGCTATTAATGGTACTGATTCATTCTCCAATTAAATATCATTTTCACTGCTTTAAAGTCCGACTTCATTTTAAAAATGTCAGAAAAATGCGAGAGTAATATAAATCCATCGATTAAAGAAAATTGTAATTATTTGCATTTTGCGACTCGTAGATTGAATTTCATGTTATTTCTACCACAAAAATGTTGTAGTAGTGAAAGAAGAAAAATTTCTTTTGGTAAGCCAATCAGATAGTAGATTTTTATGGCAATCGGTTTGCCGTACATATCAAAGCTTTAAAAAATTACATGATTAACAATTTTTGTTCACGTTTTATTATTAACCTCTGATTTTGTTGATAATGTAAACAGCAAATAATTAATCATTTGCAAACGATTATGGAAATTACATTAAAAATGTATTCCTGATTAATCTGAATACGCTTAAAGTAACATTATACTTCATGTCTGTACAGTAATGTAATAAAATCAATTGGTTGTGTGGTTATAAATGTAGTAATAATATATTAAAGAAAGATAATTCATTTTTCTGTTTTTATAATGAATTTTCTGATGATTTTTAAAATTCCATTTTGATCAAACGATTAACTTACCCCCCCCCCCTCCCAGTTTAACACGAGGGTATTCATTCGAATCTCGAATCTTCGCATTTTGAAAACAAATACAATTAAATGCTTATGAATATACATAGCTAATTTTATGGCAAAGCGAATTTAAATCTAAAAATACACTCAGATGGTCTTTTAAAACAAGCTTGTTTAGAATGGAATATTTTCAAAACAGTTAAACTTTCTCTGCACACTATGACTTCCTAATTTGGTAAATTATTATTGCTCTGAAAATGACACATGAAAAGTTTGTTTTTTTAAATGTTGAAAATGTCTCAATAAATGTTACGAAGATTAATGTATTTTTCTTAATTGTTTTCAAATGATTTTCATGTATTAGGAAACACTTCACGTAGATTGATAAAGACGTTGAGGTCTTACTTGGTTTCCTTAATTAAACTCTAACCAAGCTGCATTGTATGTTCAATGATTCTTCGAATTGCTAAGATATTACGGTTAACGCAACTGGGAAATAATGTTACAGTATTTTTCGGGGGGTTGGGTTTAAATCTTAAAATCGTACATAGATTTGATCAAAATGTTTTCATGTATGACTGATAAATTTATTCCTTACAAGTACCTTGAAGAAAATACATGTTTGAATGATTTAGAAATTTAATGATATTGCACCCCGTTTGCCAAACATGTAATGTAAATAATGAATATTCACTTGACATAATGGATTTTGTTATGCCTCTCTCTCTCTCTCTCTCTCTCTCTCTCTCTCTCTCTCTCTCTCTCTCTCTCTCTCTCTTAGTTTGTTGTTGTTGATATTCTCCTGATTAATGAACCCTGAACACAAAAGAAACTCAAACTCGCAAGTATGCAAATTCCTTTAATTATTGAAAGAATTGTTTGCGTGAATTGTAAGTAGACAGAGTAAAAACAGAAGAAGAATTTTATGCGTACGCCCTGTTAATTGTTTGGGAGAAAGAATTTTCATTCATAGATCTAACACTACAGGTTCTTCATAAAAATAGATATAAGATTACGTTGGAACTAGCAAAAAACAGCTGGCAATTTCTCAAACATAATTATTGTTTGAAAAAGATTTATTTACAATATAATTGATAATTCTGCTAACATTCCACGTGAAATTTTTCGGTTTTTTGTTTTTGTTTTTTAAAATCGTGTCAGACATGTTTCGCTGTTCCTCAGATTTCGACTTTACTATGATTCTTTTATACATGGAACATATATTGAATGATTTTCTTACTTTTCACGAAACAAAGAAATAGAAAGTTGTCATGAGCGACGGAATCTCGGTATTGACGAAAATAGATATTAATTTGTATTTTTTATCACCCTCCCAAAATAATTCAAATATTTTACTTTAGTCAGTAATTCAACTATTTTTATTCAATAAATTGCAACATTTATACATGTATGAGAAGAGTCTCCAATATATATTTATCAATGAATGAAAACACGAATTACTTTGCTATTTATGTAAAAAAAAAAAAAATCTAAAAATTTCTGTTTAGTGAACATTTGTGTTTATTAATTTCATGATCTCTAGTTTCGTACAAATAACGCTATACTGAAAATTAGTCGTTTGGATACTGATATGGTTACATAATAATGTCAGTGATACACCAGTTTAAATGAATCTACATGTTTTGTTATTTCATCAGACCATGCCATCATGATAATTCTTCAATTTGAAAATATATATTAACACTGACAGTTTCAAATGTGTTAGAAAATGATGTTAATATTTTAAAAAATTTACACAACTAAAATACAAAATGTGCATAAAAGTAAACGATGAATATCGATGCTTCCTTATTATTGGAATCCCCTACCATTTTGCCATTAGTCGGTGTGGGGTAAATACATTTTATATCTATGTGTTATATCATTCGTCAGCCGAAGAATAATGTTAACGCTCACCTGTACCAATTTCCCAAATAAAGGACGTGTATTCTAGTTCACGATTTTCCATGAACAGACATAGTTGATAATCAGTACTTATTTTTAAAAACAATTTTAGCATTTTCATTGATCACAAAAATCAGACATTTTTTTACGAACAATTTCAGGTTTCTATACTAGTTATTTATTGTGTGTCCTACATGTTACTATGTGACTGTTTATTGACCGCGCGCATTGATTCACAATATGTTTACTTTCACATGAGAAAGTAAAAAGTATAGTCACGGGCATCTCTATTATGATCACAAAGGCCCAAGTTGGGACTCGCGGTGAGACGAAACCATTAAAGCAATAACTCATTCTTAATTGTGCTTTTGAGTGTTAGCAACAAAAAAATGGGGAAAAACAATACAAATAAAACCGGTCTAATAACGATTTGTAATGGGTGGTCTCTCGGTATGAAATATAGGCATTTAACAGCAAAACAGCATTTTCCTACCATGTATAAAAGACAACAAAATATATAATCATCTGCGTTTTTGTTTGAATGGCCAGGCTCCTTAGACACAAAAAATTGTTTTGTGTAATGCATAACGATTCATTTATTTATCGCTTAACCTTTCTTTATTCTCTGGCTTACCAGATGAAAGTGCATTCGCACTTTTTGAGAGCCAGTGCCATTGAAAACGATTAAAGTAATTTGTATGTTAAAACGCTCACAAAGAGTGCAGATGCTACGTAAGTATTGGACTAAGGAGTTCCCATTGAGCGAGAAAAAAAGATTATTTTAATAATTGTAATTAACATATTCTAGATCATAATTTGATCAATAAAAACAACAGCGCTGGATATTTTAGATATTTGCCACTTGAAACTCTGTCTTAATACCCATCCTTCATATCAAGTACTATTCTTTGTAAGTTCAATGGGAAATTTGGAAATTGTTCCTCATTTCAGTCTTGCTTTTCATTACCCTGAATAAAACATGTAGTGCATGAATTTTACAGTATTCATATGAAAAAGGACGTCTAAATTAATTACTTAACTGAATATACTTTTTACATGAATTATTTAAAATCTTAATTCTAAAAATAAAGTACTTCAAACTGTTCATATGAATATTATTTTCCTGATGATATCTGAAATTATACCCCCCCCCCTTAAAAAAAATTAACCAACCCCACAGAAGACATTAATTCATGAATGATTATGTTGTGTTTTCATAAAATGCATAAGTGATGACGATTTGTAAATATTAAAGAACATACTGCATATTCAAATACAGTCTAATTAGACTATATTATGATGGTACCTAGTCTAATAGAGTTTCACACAGTACGTTGATCTCCATTCTCTCTGTTGACATAGTGTTAAAAATATAAGTTGACATAAATTGCAATATGCCAAAACTGTATCAAACAAAACAAAACAAAAACAAGTTTGATTTTCCCCTTAGGAATTCCTCTCCCAGAAAGGTTTCATTCATCGTGACTTGGCAGCAAGAAACATATTGGTGGACAAGAAAAATCTGGTGAAAATCGGCGATTTTGGTCTCACGCGTTACACGTACGACAACAAAGTTTACGTTAACCGGAAGGGTGGTCGTCTGCCCCTCAAGTGGATGTCAATTGAAGCCATCAACGAACTGACATTTTCTTCTGCCAGCGATGTGTGAGTATGCAAACTGTTCTGTAACATGGTTACCAGTCAACTCTGTAGTGGTCTGATCAAAGAATCGCACGTGTAATTGGGCAAAGCTTAATTACATGACTTCAGAACCGAACAAGTACCTAAAATCGCATATCATTATCAAACACACATAATTATGCGGCTTATCTTTTATTGACAAAAAGGTT
Organism: Ostrea edulis; assembly: GCF_947568905.1. NCBI lineage: Eukaryota > Metazoa > Mollusca > Bivalvia > Ostreida > Ostreidae > Ostrea > Ostrea edulis. The sequence continues at coordinate 51,090,868 of NC_079168.1, read as the reverse complement.
GAATCGGTATACATTCTTTAAATGTTTTGTCATCATTATAGATCTGTGAAATGTGCAGTCACTTTCCTTCAAACAATAAATTACAAATATTTCTAAATAATATTTTAAATACCCTGAAATTAACACACACACACATACACACACACACACACACACGCACGCACACACATTCTTTCATAAATATCTTTTTTCTGAGTTTTCTTTAAATGTAATTTAATATATATCCTAAATCACATTTATTATTTTCATGTAGTATCAGTAAATGTCCCTGTTTTCTTTAAAATTCAACAAAAGATCTAGATCCATGAATAGAGAGGTATTTTTTGGGGGGATGTTTGGTGTTTATATTACTTGTTCACAGTGATATATGTATTTCATATTTACCGTAGTCTAACCAACAACAAAAAAATCATAATTTGTTGTTAACATTGATAATGGATTAATTTTATATTTCTATGTCATCAGTTCATTTTGATTAAATGTAAATAAAACAATAAGAAAATAAGTCAAGCAATATTTAGTAATTTTGAAAAAGTATTGGCCTATTCCCTCAATTTCATTTACAATGCTTAATGAATAAGTAAATGAAACGATAAATAAATATAGTAAATCAACTTGACCACCTCTTTATAACGGAAAAGCCACTGAAAATAATTTCATTAATCAAAGAAGGAAAGAATTGTGAAGTCTATATTCAAATTATACAAATAAGTAAATGTGTGGTCACGTGACTCTGGTAGAAGCAGGACAACGAAGAGATAGCATACAATCTAACAAGGAGTGTGGTTTTAAAGATTAATTTCTTGTGAATTAAATTTTTTCATTATAATAACATGTACATATAATTACTGTCAACCAGACGTAAGGTCGCACAACTGTCTAAAATTATTGCTCCCAGGTGTGCGAATCCTTCATGTCAAGTCCTCTAATCACGTGGTTTACATTGGAATAAGCCCATTGTAAGTCAAAGATTTTGAACATTTACATTTTGTGTATGCGTGTTCACGTATGTCTTGCACATGCATGGCAGTCAATCAACAAGCTAAGGTACCCTACACTAATGACCCATGCTCAACTTAATGACATCATTCCATAACTTTGTATCTGTACTAAAATGAGGAGAAGTGAACTGCTTTGATCTTGAAACTTTGATCTTTTATCCAGTGTGGGTGTCCAGGTATTACATCAGCCGCTACTTGCATCTGTAATCTGGTTTCGATCAGTGTTTGTATGCAGCGGAGATATAGATGAGCCCACCCCACTATAAAATACAGACATATTCTTTCATTTTATGATGCCACAAGTTTGTCTTCAAAATACTGATCAGAGTACACCATGTTGCTTATTTTGAATTTAAAATTTTTGGCGGCAAGCTCCAGAATCTTCATATAGGGATCAAATATTGCTCAGAATTCACCATCTTGTGTCCTATAAAAAAAAAAAACATATATAGGTGTCAAAAACTGCTCAGAATCATTGCTTCATTTAAACCAAATTAAAATAATGAGGGAAAGCCACCAAACTCCCTGAAGGGATTCATGGCATCACAATTTAAATCTTGCCTTCCCAGCTTAATTCATCCTTGGTTGTGTCCTGGTCTACCTTTTTGAAAATATTGGATCCTCCACTGGTATGTGTGAAAGTTCGATGGTTTGGTGGTCGCCCGCTCATACACGTGGGTTTTCTCTGGGTACTTCAGTGTTCATCACGCCAACATATCTGCATTTCTTACCATCTAAGCCAAATAAAGATTTAATTATCATTTTTACAATATTACTACAAACTTGTGTAATGCTGTAAACAGTTTGAGAAATGTAAGGAAGTCTTAATTTAAAAAAAAAGATTTCATGTCAACCAAAAGAGGTAGGTAGTGGTAATTTTCACAATTATAAGTGGGATAAATTAGGCTTTAACGTATATACATGTAGTTTTCTCATATACCAATTTTTACTTTGTAATGTACATTCATATCATACCTTATTGTTTAGCGCCTTAGGGTAATTTTTATTTTATAAAGCGATCCATAAAAGTTTTATAAATATCATTATTATCAAATGTTTCAAAATTTTAAACAATATGAAAATATTTGATATTCTAGAAGATGCGCCAAATTGACTTTGATTTACGTAAAAGTACATGACTTGTGTTGACTAAATATAGCTTGAATGATGTGAGTTTTGCAATAATCGTTCAGGAATAAGTGGTCGATGGATAGGTCCTTTGTGGTTAACCTCTAATCATTAATGTAAAAATTCTTAATGTGAATGATAAAAAGTGGATTGCTCGCATGAAATATGCTTATTTGGAAATTATTTGAATACCGTACATATGACTATTGCAGCAGATTGATCCAGCGTCTATGAAGGCACATGATTTCATAAGTTTTGCAGTCTGTATATAGTGTCGAGCGCCAGAAATGGAGGACAAGTCCTCCATATATGTGCTGCCTTGTTCTCATTTGTCTAAATTCAAGTCATAGATACACCAAGATCCGTTTCATCCCAAGTTTTCTAGCAACTTGTCCCTTTCGTAAACTGCAATCCACACACGCGTACAATAAGTCGTAAAGTTTACGCGTACATACGACCTTTTCTAAAACTGCGTCCATTTTTTTTAAATTCGTAAAGACTCATGAATATTGACAGAGTAGATACTATGTATTGATATATCGCAAGAGAAAGTCTACCAGTAAAGTGAAGAATAATGATGTTTTATCTCGTAGTATTTTCAGTGACAGTATACATGTAGTGAGACAAATCAAATAATGTAAACGCTAGTTTGTGTGATTAAGGATATATACTACATTGCCATAATGGCTGACTTCCTTGAAAACATTAATGGAAATATAAATATCAGCAATATTTGTCTGTTCCGTTTCGGTTTAATTGACTAGCTGAGTGGCTCAGTGGGTTAGCGTGTCGACTTCTGATCTTTAGATCGCGGGTTCAAGTCTAGCAGGTGTTTAAGGTTGATCGATCCTCATGTGATGTCATAGGTTTTTTGCAAAAATCTTAATAAATTAAATTTTGCATATGATAGAAATATATCTTTCCAAGGAATGTTATTCACTGGATATAATAAAATATGTGGTAAACTAATAATACTGAAAAAGTTTATATTTTCCATGGATAATCAATTATTTATGATTTAAAAAATGTTGTCAAGGGCAATAACTCCTATGCTGGAATTTCCTCTACTGGATGTCCATTATACATTGGTTTCCCTAATCTCCACAATTAATCTATACATATTTATGAATTAGCAGTGTTTTAAAACTGTTGATATTTAAATTTTGTCATTTCAACAAGTTTTTATCTATTTTTAATATTCTGTTTAACGAAAATGTGTGATTTTCTGATGTTAATGTATACTTCTGTTTTTGTATGTCTGACATCTTTAAAAAGGTGGTGATATATACATTTTCTTTGGTTATTAATTGAATTAAACTATACTGAGTGGAAATTAATAAAGTTTTTCCACTTTTAACCATTAATATTGATAAGTCACATGAGGATGGAGCTACCTTAAATGGTTTTTTTTCAGATTGCTTTCTATCAAAACTGATTTTATTGACTAAATACAGTAAATTTGAAAGTTTTCAATTTCAAAATATTGTTGTACATATCCTCCACTTTTCAACCATATCAAGTGTTTCTGGTATAGTATTCCTCCTTAAAGACACCATCACCTGTACTTAATACGTCCGTGACGGCATGCACTTCACGTAGGTGAACATGTTAATCTACACCGCTAAAATTATTAAGAATAATTAAGTGTTACAATGCAGTATTTAATATATTTTCATAATGGCAGACATAAATGAACAAAAATGTAGTTGTCAAGAGCGGTAACTCTGAGATAAGAATTTGTCGACAAAGCAACTTGTCAATTGTCATACTGATTACCGAGACTCGTCTAGAGCACATTAAGGCAGAGTAAACATGTAGCTAATTATCAGATAAAATGTAGTGTTTGATTTAGTATTTGTTTTCTTTGGTTAAGGATTTAAAGACAAGATGTGGTGAATTCCTAAGATTTATTTGTGTTTTTACTTAACGATTCTGCGCACTGACGTAATTCCCCGTTATGAAGGGTTCCACGTAATAAATTTCCTTTCAATTATTCACATTTAATCTCCTGTTTGTGTGTACACTAACCGTAGAGCTATCTGGCCTCATCGGAAAGCTATACATCATCGCCGGACAAACTCACACTGCGATTTATAAAGAACATGAAAAAGAAACTCTTCTTTTTATCAAAACCGTTTAAGTTCGTGTTAATGCTGTTTTCCTACTTCATGCAAGTATGTTGTCCTCTTATCTTAAGTTTCGTCTCAATATTTGTGAAAATCTAAGTGATTCGATTTCAACAATTCTCGTTAAGTTTGTACCCTTACAATCTTTTGTGATTCTTTGCTCGTTTTGAAATAAAGCCACGAGATTTTCAGAGATGACTTGATATCAAACGACCAAATTATTTTCATAAACTTCATCCTTGACATTAAGCGTAGATTTGAACAAACTCAGAAGTCCAGTAACTCAGGAGAATTACAAGCTTGTACATTGTCCGTTAATTTGGACGGATGAACATTTTCACATGCGCATTACAAGGACTCACTGTGACTAGGAAATATTTGTTTCCATTATGAGTTAACTAATTTTTCGTAAACAGAACGGTCAATATGAACGATATGGGGAGAGAGAGAGAGAGAGAGAAGGAGATATTCATATTAAAACCTATTCTAGCGTTTTACCTGTAGTCCGTGTAACTTTCTGGTGTTTGTGAAACAACGCCCTTGAATTTGGCAATAAAAAGGTTTGTAAAAAGACAGAAAATTAGGATATCCATGTAAATTAAAGAAAGACACGCTTGTTTTGGTATGATATATTACCTGATCCTTTTCCTTGTCTCGTTCTCATATTTTCACGAAAACCACATTTTTTAGAGGAAGAGCAACACCTGTTATTTCTTTGATCTATTTGTTTTTATTAAATAATCAATTACGCATTCATAATCCCATAAACTCTCTAGCGCTGATACAGTCCGAGGGTAATCCTTTTTGTATACCTATGTTAGTAAACCAATCGATACATCTTATAAAGAAAGATGAATAACTATTGGAATGGGAAACGGACAACCTGAGGGGATTCGGTGGGAGACCCGTTCTCTCGGCTCAGCTCCGTTGCTGGACACCTGGCGATTGTCACCTGTCGACGAGATCGCATTCCCTGGCCCAGCTTTGTTGCTAACATTGGCTTGTCGTTAGGTGGATGGCCGCTTTATACCAAATGACAAACCCGGCTAACTTTAGTCTTAAACAAGGACTCACCTTTACTAAAGTGTAATGGGAAAACGATTAAGTTTTGATTCTTCCGCAGATAACATTTTATTCCCCATACCCTCTATCTTACTTAGAAAAAATTTCAAAGCTGATAGAACGAGAAGGATTTAGTTTGACATATGCTGTTAGAAGCACCTGCGAAAAACATTTGTGAATTTATCTACCTTTCTACCTTGTTTCATTCACAATGGGAGAAACTCCAATCACCTATAAGACCATATTAGTCGTTCCATTGATTATATGTTTTTACTTCAACAGTGTACATACTCTGCCACCCACTTTAGATTGAATGAGATGACATGGGGCCCCTCTCCCATGGACAGGTGCTTTATTAGATTAAGAAATGTGCTTTTATTTCTACGCTATCGATCGTATCTATTAGACATTCTCCAACTTTCGATCTGATAATAGATTTAACTTGTTCGGCTTTTTAGTTTGAAACCTTCAGGCGGTAATAATTACTTTGTAAAACTAAATTAAAACTGGAATCAAACGACTCTCAGATCCTCGATCATCTCTCATTTCTGCTTTTCCCCTCTACATTTGGTTACGATTTGTAAATACCACTCAAAAAACATCACCTGCATAGTAAAAGGACATTTAAAATATTGATGACAATCCTTTATCTTAAAAGTAAGACACCTGTTTGGTGCATATATTGTGGGATTTTTTCTGAATTACTCATTGTTTACTGGTGTAAATTAAGAGATGTCACTGCTGTGTTCAAATTTTTATCCTCTTAAATTTCGTGTAATTCATTAAAAATTTTCTTTCCGCAAAGTAAACAGAATTAAAGAAATTAATGCGTGTTTTACGTTAAAAGCGAAGTATGTATATGTATTAGGATTAAAATGCATATTTCTAAGTAAACTTAATTTTTATTACCAAGATTTCCCTCTTTATGATTATTTTGGTAACCATAATCATGATTAACGTAATTTGTAGTGTAATATGTATTGTTAATGATATATGACGGCGAATACTTAAATGAATAAAAGTATCTATGTATTTTATTTGTGAAATGGAAACGTTTAAAGTAATGCTTATTTTTCTTAAAGCATATTGATTAAGAAAAAGACTTACGTGGGCTTGTACTAATGCGCCTCTTGTTCAGACTATATTTTTCAGTGTTTAACTTACCTGAGCTGAATGTTCTTACCAGAAACTGTCCGTAGTCCGTTTGTCTATTGTCTGTCTGTCAACTTTCACATTTTCGATCTCTTCTCAAGAACCAAAAAGGCCACTTTCAACAAAACTTGCCACAGAACAGTTTTGGCTACATGGAATTATAAAGTTTGTTCAAATGATGGTCCATGCTTCCTTCATGTGGAAAATAATTAGGAAATTGAAAAATGGTATGGTGTGTTTAAAAAATATTCTTATGAAGAACCACTTAACTAAAGCTTAAACTCGGATAGAAGCATCATCTCCGAAACCAGGGTGGGACGACAGGGGAGGATTGCAGTTTTCACAGAAATGTGTAGGAACATCATTTAAAATCTTTTTCTCAAGAACTACAATAATATAGTTCGTCAATGTTGAATTAATATGCAAGCATCCTTATGTAATATAAACTCCATTTTTCAAACTATGGCCTCAGGAACTAGAAACAGCAAACTTCATCGACATTGGTTGACAAGATATGCTTACTCATCTTAAGCACCTGATCCCACCTCTGGGATGTCCAGGGTCCGTGTTTGCGCTACTTTTAATTGTGTATTCTTTATAGGAGTTATGAGATTGATCACTGTTCGTTATCTTCACCTTCTCATGAAGCGCGTCAGTGTTATTTTGTTGGAATAGTCCCTGCCGTTTAAACAGTCGTACTATATTTATCAAGATTCCTACACACACTGTTCACATTCATGAGGAAATGACTATCATTTCAATTAGTAAAGATATCGAAGGTAAAAACATTGGAAATGTAAATATGTGTTGAACTACTACATTGATATCCTCACGTGGAGTAAATTCAAGATTTTTTAACACAGGTTGGGTCTTGATGGGAACATAAAATGAAATATATATACAATAGGGGAGTTCTTTAAAATCTTTTCAAGAACCACAAAAGTACTATATGTCAAATTAATATGCACGCATCGTCATGTAGTGTTGAATAAAGTCTGTTCACATTATGACCTCGGTGCCTTGACAGAATCACAAAAGAAGTGATTTTACATTGGTATATAGGGAATTTAGGAAATAAAAACAACTCGTATACAAGATCCCCATTTAGTGTAGATGTTCTCCAATGTTAAAGGGGCACATGGGATCACAGCAGGGGTTAAAAACTTTACGTAGGAATGTATTCAATTATTATGATAGACCCACAAGGGTACGGTATGAAAGGTGAAGATAACCAACAGTGATCAATCTCATAACTCCTATAAAGGTGAAGACAACGAAAAGTAATCAATCTCATAACTCCTATAAAGGTGAAGACAACGAACAGTGATCAATCTCATAACTCCTATATGCAATACAAAATAGAGAGTTGAGCAAACACGGACCCCTGGATGTACCAGAGCCTAGAAGGAGCAAGCATCCCCTGTCGACCGGTCACAACCGCCGTGAGCCCTATATCCTGATCAGGTAAACGGAGTTATCCGTAGTCAAAATCAGTGTGTCAAGGCGGCCTAATAATCGGCATGAAACACGTCAGACAGCATTTGACCTAATGTAGGTTGTATTGACAAACTTGATTGTTATAACGACCATGAATTTGCGAACCATGAATTTGCGAAATGCTGACTTTAAACGAGACGTGTATGTCATATAACACGAAAGCGTTCTTGTGTAGTATAGATTCATGTTTGTTCACATCATAGCCTCAGGGTTCAAGCCAGAGCCACAAGAGGGGTTCAGATTGTTACATAGGAAATCATCGGTAAAATTTACTGTTCTAGAAGCCAGAGTCACAAGAGGGGTTCCGATTGTAAGATAGGAAATCATTGGTAAAATTTACTTCTCTAGAAGCCAGAGCCACAAGAGGGGTTCCGATTGTATCATAGGAAATCATCGGTAAAATTTACTGCTCTAGAAGCCAGAGTCACAAGAGGGGTTCCGATTGTTACATAGGAAATCATTGGTAAAATTGACTTCTCAAGAACAAGGTTACAAAATGTCAAATTAATATAAAACCATCCTCCTGGAATGTTGATTGTGTAGATATAGGTTTGTTCACATATGTATTTAGGAAGTAAAAATCTCCAATAATCTTCTCAAGAACCAAAAGGGTAAAATCAGATATTCAGCGTAGATTCAAGGATGCTCATACCATGCGTCGCATGAATTGGTCGATGTTTTAAATGGGAAAATACCATTGCTCAGATGAGTGATGTGGCCCGTGGGCCGCTTGTCTAGAGAAAGTAATAGGTTGAATTGGAATTAATGCTTGGACAATATGTAAATGCATTTCAGTTAGAAAATAAGGAAAGGTTTTGTCATCGCACAGAAGCCTATAAAACTTACCAGAAGGTGGTCTATACGCCACTACAGGGTTGTGGTCACTTAAATAGAATAATAATCCATCAGGTTTCATTAAAACAACCTTTGTGGTATCCGGTTGTCTAGATAGATAATATTGTTACAAGTTATCTCGTTAATCTTTTCTATAACATGAAACCCTTTTCTCAACAATCTGTGGTATCCAAATGTCTGGCTTGGCCTAAAATCCGCAGCGTAATCCCGCGTGTTTAGGGAAAGTCATTGGAGCAAAGTTGATATCAAATAGAAATGTTGTTTTATTCATTAACTGGTATATAATGATAAAGAGATGGTTGACAGAGATATACAGGAAAAATAAGAATAACATGAACGGGGATGAATACAATTTATCTGCATCGGTGCGAAAAATAAAACGAAATTCGGCTAATATTTCATCCCTCTCTTGTTATGTGATCCTGTAAAGAAAAATACATTGTTTATTTTGTGAAAAATAATGATAGTTTTATGGATTAACCGGAAATTATATAGAAACACGACATCGGATTGATATAGTTAGTAATATATATACACATTTCCACACGGTATATTTGACTAAAGTCACGTAACCCACATCAAAATGCAATACGTGTATCTAGTTGGAGCTGTACATATATACTGATGATGAAATAAATATCAGTTAGCTTATATGTAATTTCACCTATGATTACTAACCATTCTGCGGTCAGCTTTTATTAGTAGTACGGTATATGGTAGTGACCAAAGGATTTATATTGAGTATATGTAACGCTTGCCTTGTATAATACCTCTCGCAATGAGTGGAAATTGTCATCATCATCTCTGCTAGGTCTACAATCGAAAATTTGACATCTTTGTCGCCATTTTTTTGGCATTTTTAATTTGTTTTCATGATGAAAATTATTTCTCCAAAATAGACCAGTTTGTTACATGGGTCTACCTTGAAAAGTAGGTTGAAGTTGATAAATTTCTTCTAAATTTCTTATCAGACGTAGTGTTTTTGTGACAAATATTGTCAGACTATGAAACATATCTAAATGAAGAGCGGTAAATTACGTGAATTCCAAATAATGTGACATTTCATTCAGAAATGAGCATCATCATCTAGAATTAACTCGTGTAATAATAACAGCTTTTTAAAAAAAATTATGAATGTCACCCAGTGATGTTAAAAAGTACTTTGTGCCAGACGATTGTAAACAGAAGAAAACGACACTAATGTCAGTCAAAGAATAATATATATTGTTACTCAGTTGATTTTGTTAAATCGAGAGGCTAAAAAATCTAAAAGAAGGTATAGCACAACTTATTAAAAATAAACCATTGTCTGCGAGCAATACAATGTAAAATTTTGTCAGACGAAATGACTCTATAAAGATAATTAATGTTAAAATGGTCAGATAGCAAGATTCGTCTATTCCCACCATCAAATGGAGGGGTTTCCCAATATTTCTTAAAAGCTGCATTTTCGAAACAAAACAGAAACGAAAAATGATTTTGTTTTTCTTTCATCACTTTTCTTTTTCTTTTTCTTTTTTTTTTTGCTCTGTGGTGCAAATTTTTGTTTTTAAGAAATTGATCATGGTTATTTTTGTCTATTTGGATTATGAACAGTATATGTAAGATTCACATCTAGCGACAATATGGTCCATTGGTGATATTGCCTGTCCAGCGCATAATTTGTGAACTCAAGATTAAGAAATCTCATGGTATTGACATAACGGGTATATATATGTACAATGTAGCAAGCAATTTCATGATACTGATATACAGGAAATACTAAGTCGTCTTGTGGTACCGATATAATGAGTATATTAAGTGATCACGTGGTACCGATATAATGAGTATATTATGGTATGTACGTTAAGTAATCTCATGATACTGTTATAATGGATACTTAGTATATTAAGTAATTCTATGGTAATGACACACCGGACATATTAATAACAGTTTGTATTTCACATCCTATCGCAGTTATTGCAAAGATCAAAGGAATGCCGCTGTCATTATTCTGCGATATACCTTCATAGGTAATAACTGATAATGAGAAAAATGACACACTTTATGTTTTGCTAATACAACAATAAAGTCAATAACAGGTAATTCAATCTTATAGTCATAAAAATTAATCAATATGTGTTGCAAAACAGATTTATAAATGACTTAAGAACATTGTCATATTAAATACTTACTGTTTTCATATTATAAATGTGATTTATGAATATACTTGATATTTCAATACCATAATATAATACAATTCTTGTCAATTTTTATGTCAATGCGGTGCTTTAGCTACCTGAGAAGTACAATATTCACCGAGCGAGGTGAATGTTGTACTTGGAGGTTGCTAAAGCATCGTATTGACTGAGAAAATGTCAGTAATTGACTTATTATATATGATTGAATAATTCAAAATATCGAAACTGGCTATTAGAGCGTACGAAACGATACCTGGTGAGCCATCTTTGTATACAGCTAGACTGCAAGACCTAAGTTGAAAGTGAATAGAGAAGCGAATTTGTGTTGATGATATTACTAAGTAATATAAAACATTGAAACTGGCTACTAGAACACGTAGAACTTACCAAACGATACCTGATCGACCATCTTTAGATCGGGATTAGTATGCTTTTCTCACACATAGAAACCGAGCTTTAGGAAAATTGTCTTACAACGAGAGATTATACCATAATACCCAATATGCATCTTCTTGTGAGAAACTGCCATTCTTCATGATATGGTCCATTAATGCTTAATTAGAATCAAAGTAACGGACAGGGGAATATGTTTCCATATAAAATAGGAAGACAATCGTATAAACTTATTTGTTCACTTTGTTATGAAATTTAAAGGTACATACTGCATTAATTTCTTTATTTTAAGATGGCAGGGATTTTGAAATTTTTGTTAGTCAAAATGATGTGCATAATTTATCATGCCCCATTTGGTTTCTTTGAGATAATTAGATAGGTACTTTTCTTTGTATCTATAGAGCATGTGCACTATGCATAACCTTTTGGTGACCATTATATAACACTAAAATCGGATTTCAGTATCGAAAAAATCCATCAGATACTAAAATAAGGCAGTGAATAATTCACTCAGGAATAGTATACTGTAACCAAACTTGGCAAACTCCTTTTAATTTTCATTCACTTTTCCTCTGTCCCCGATGTACTGAATTTCAGTCCCGTGTTTCGACTATCCAGTCAAAATAGCCTTCTAATTAACCCGCAGAACCAGGTGATTCTTGCCCGAAGACAATTTATTGATTTCTATCTCCTGTTTGTCTGTTCTCACATGAGCTGGTGATCTGTCTTGATGAATTTTATACCTCGCGTTGATGCATACACACCTAGTGACTCCCCAAGTTCGGTATCGCACGAAAAAATATTTTGGATCGTCTGAGAATTTTTCTCCGGACACGTTTTATTTATTTTCTGTCACTTTTGGTAAATAATTGCCAGTAACATAATTTTCCGCCCTCTCAGTCATGATGTCAGGGGGCGATATCTTTCCTACAAAAGTAACACAAACATGCTACTGCCAGACGACATTTAATGCGGTAGATTAGGTACAACGGGAAATGGTCACGTGGTCAGAGTTCATCTCTAGCAGTTTGTCCATATTAGTAAGCTGTTTTCATCAGAAAACTTTAACTCATTGCAAGAATCTAATTTTAAGACTCCTCCAGATGGAAAGTTTGGATATCTTACTACAAAAAAAGTGGAATTGCTAAATTTCTTGAATGTTATTGAGACAATTCTTATACGAAATTCAATTTATATACATTGTTACAAATTGGTTTTACCTCGTTTGAAGTAGGGAAGTGCGAACGACATCACATTGAGGATATGTCCAGACAAAAAAAAAAGCGAAGCAACCATGGATAAATTCTGAATAAATTAAAAGATAAAAATTATTATCTAAGTAGTTATGGAACTCGAAGGCAGGCTGAGGACAGTAGCTATTTTTTTTTAGAAAGAGAGACAGTGTGTGTGTGTGTATGTGTGTGTGTGTGTGAGAGAGAGAGAGAGAGAGAGAGAGAGAGAGAGAGAGCATCAGTTCAGTTCGCTGAATGGATCTCCTTGTCATAAATCTTTTTTTCAATATTCAGGAATTTCGAGCAAGTGGGAAAAAACGTCAGAATTTGTGAGGAAGTTTCCTTGTATTTTTAACAAATGTAATAAATAATAATTAAAGGAACATTTGGGAAAGATACAAGTGAACTCTGACAGGCGTTGTCATAACAGACGTTTGGTAAGAGATTCCTACATGGGTTTTTATTTTGCATGATGGACGGGATCACATCGCTTTGATGACAGCGTTGATGACGCGTCAATTCTCTAAAGGGGACCCCCAGACCCAATCAAAGACCCCGTTTCTTCATTTTCTGTTGGCCAGTTGGAAAGAGGTCATCAATCACTAAAAAACTAAAATAATGATAACAGGATTTTTCGCTCAGAAGTATGCATGTTTGATTAACTTTGATTAAATTGGAATATTTTAGTCAGTTTGTATAGATTTGAACAATTCAAAGTACTTTTGAAGGAACCCGATCAAGGAAAGCTGATCAATAATGAAGAAAGAATCTTGCTTGATAAATATTCTTGAATACGAAATTGTTTTCAACACAGTCTATATACATATGTATTGCGTCATTTATAATCATTGTTTGTTATACGCAATATACTATGATAAAAAAATATCTAACGAAACGATGAGTGCAGTTAAAGCATATGTTGACCCTTGCTTGATGTTTTACAAAGGACCAGCTTCCTCCCACACGTTCAAATGTTTCTTTACGAGTTGAGTTCAAAGGCAAGACGTGTACCTTTTCCCCTGTTTAAGAAACTCCAGCAACTGTTTTCTTTGGCGTCTCGTGTTCATGTAAATGTATAAAATAAATTCTATGACTTTTAAGCAAAGCAATGGTAGTTAGCACTCATTCTTTATGTGCATACAAATTAATAATCAAGTGAACGTTCTATGAGAAGGTCTATGAATATCTCCCAAATACAGTGTTGGCTTTTTAAAAAAAAAAAGTTCAAATAAAGTCTGTATTACGCTCATATTTGCATACAAGTGCCAATTTGTGAACAGAATATTAATTTTTTTCATTACAGGACTGTTGCGGATTCCTTTTGTAAAATAGTATGTTTCATTTTGCCAAATTTCATACCATTCCAAATTGTTTTGACCACCCTAGGTCTAGAATAGACGGTGTTTCTTCTGAGCAAAATATGTAGACATATCGCATATGCTAGAGTACTAATTATGAAAGTGAAAGCAGAAATGGCTGTCGAACATTTGTTTTTCATTTTAGACCGTGGAAGTTACACTTGGATGAATCGCTATTAGGAAGAGGCGCTGTTGTAATAATTAAGCCAATCAGCTAAAGACGCAAATAAAGAGCCAGATGCGGCTTTATAATTCGCTCAAAGAGTATTTTAAGAAACATCCATCTATACTTATGCGATGGAATCCTTGTTCGCTGTTTTCTCTCTTTAAAGAATATGTTTTCCCATTTTCTCTCAGGGAGTGTTTTTGCAAATAATTTTAAAAGGATATTTTGAATCCTGTAATATTCATGAAGATTTTTCGACAAAATGTAATTAGTAAAATGTGTTCTTACCAAACATATGAAGGTATCTGTTTCCCGTGAACAAAGAATGGAAAATAGCAAGAAATATAAAAGGACTTAATTGAAAAAATGTATGAAAGGACGATGGGTGCACGTGCTATGGTAACTGTAAAACGCGCATTTGCGGTATTCTTGCGTCATAGTTTGAAGTACGTGGTAACTTTGGATATAAACTTTCACCTGCTATTTTTTGGTTTAAAAGATCTATGTAAGAAAGAGATCATCTCTTTACTCAGTGTGTCTTTTTTATGACTATTGTATAACACAGTGAATACGTATTTCATTGTCGATTTTTTTTTTTTTTTTAGATTTATAACAAAATTCTGAATATAAAAAGCCATCATATGACCAGTTATAAATCGCATGTAACGAAAGGATTCATAATTGTTCTATGTCTATCACCTATTGCTGAGTACAGAAAAGTAAAAAAAAAACGAGAGAGAGTTTGATAAGGCCGCTCTGCTGCATATGGAATTCTAGAAAGAGGAATTTTCTGCTTAAATCTGATACAGAAAATCGAAACAGAACAAGCCAATCTCCCAGGGATGTGAAAGTATCGTACATGCACCATCGAACGCATTTACTGACCCTATCTTTATAAAAATATAGAGGGTGGTGTTCTTTAATCGCATGCTAAACTATAAATGTATAAGGACACACAGTATACATGTATTTCTTTAAATAGATTACTAGCCTATATGTACAATACATTACATATGGAATAAACCAAATAGTATCCATCTTTCCTGGGGTCAATAGGTGTAATACAATACGGAATTAACCAAACTAATCCAAAGAAACATGAAAAATGTGATAAAGAGTCGAATACTGTTGGTACATCATACAGACAAGCATAACAAAATCATGTATATTTATCCTAGGATCATGTCGAACAGTTCCGACGACTAGTGAAAATTCCTATTGAACGTAGCATTCCTCCTTTTTTGCAATTTTTAAAATTTGCTTTACAGCATTTAAGTGTTAGATCCTCTAATAGCTACTTAAAAACCCGAAACTATATTGTTCTAAACATACACAATATTGCCCCAGTTGAAACTGATTACTTCTGAAAGTCACTAGTGACAGTTGTAACCTACAGGGTGTCTATAAAACTTCTGAATTATGGAATTCCTACTTGGGCCTGTAGAGAGAAGAATTCTGCTAACGTGGAGTATTCTCTACTTAACACTCTGATTTAGCAGCAAACGTCTAGCCAATTAAGCAAACGTGCAAAACGTAGATTTCCACGTGTGTTGTCGGTATCTCAAACACGGGCTTTGTATGCAGCAAAAGTCTTTTCATTGTAATCATATTTCATACAAATTACATCGGTATTTCATTTACAAGAAATTTTCTTTTCATGAACCCACAAGTGTACTGTAAAATATTTTCATAATTGATAGAAGGGATTTTCAGAAGGTTCAGGCATCGATGGAATGATGTTCTTCAAATTCCTATAAAAATAAAAGAATGTTTTGTCTTCATTCAAATTGCATTGACTTTCCCCTAAACATTGCAAAATAACAATTTCTGTTTCTAATTTTGTATATAGCGATACGTATATACTAGTTCTAAAGGTTCCTAATGTGTGACCAGATTCCGAAAGAGTCGCAGAAATTTGTTTGACCTATTGTAGTTCCTCAAAAAAGCGTGCTTAGAAATCCTTGACCGATTTCATTATAGGATCTTCTTTGAATAATGTTAGAGTAACGCCTATTGCTTATACGATTGAAATATATGATTTGAAATAGCTCACCCGAACCGCAATCTCCAGTGAGCTTTTCTGATCAAACGCTGTACTTCTAGATTTCAATCCGTAATTTTTTCCACAATTGAACGTCTTCTCCAGTTCCAAGTCATTGTTTTTAATAATTTATAAGATGTTGTGGTTACAATTTGTTAAATGGTGGACCATTTGTAGTCAAGATTTGGTGTTCTTTTCAAATACATGTACTAAAGTATACGAGAACATTTTCATGGAGGATTTGTTTCAAGGTATGGATCACGAGATTTCAATAGGATCACAACAGCTGTCGGAAGTTTTCATATTTAAGAAAATCTCAATATACAACAATGTTTCAAAAAGACAAAGAACGATGAAAGCATCTTTTTGAAATCTAATATTCGAAGTCAAAGTTGTGACCCCGTGATCAAGTTAGTTCCCAGAAAACAATTTTCAACAAAAGAACAAGTTTAAAAATATCTATGGAGAATCTTCAATGTTGTACAAATTATACCATAGCTAAATATACTGAAACACAAGATATACAGCCGGTTTTCTCAGGAAACCAATGAACCTGTTCTGGGGACATCCCTGTACATTTGGGTTCTGATGCTGAAGGAAACAAGAATATTCAGATTAGTGCTGTAGCATATGGGCCCCTGTTTTGTATGTGAAAATTATTGAGACCACTTTCTGAAACAAAAATAAAGAACCGGTGACAGCAAATCGTTAATTACTTAAAAATTAATTTTTGAATTCTTGGAAGAGCTCAATTCATCTTGGCTTTAATGCAAATCCAGACCTTTAGACCGACAGAGAGAGATTGCTTGACCGTATTGTTCACTTAAACAGTTCTCATTCCAGTAACAAGATTTATTATTTTTTTATGCTGATAATTTATTACATAAAAGCACCATTGACAAATTGTTAATTATTATGTGGGCCTTGATATGTGTAAAATGTTGTTCTAGTAAAACTGTGGTTGTCTTTTTATCTGAGATTTTTTATATCATAGTTTTCAATACTATTGTCTCTGTCTTCAATCTGTGTTTAATGGTGGCGGTTTGGCATAACTCAATTAATCAATGTGACCTGAAATCAAAACAATGTTATTTTGTCTTTTAATTTGTATACTATTTGTAGTTACATCCTATTTTTTTTTTATTGGACCAACTTATCATTATAACACATAAAACATTGCCCAAAATAAATAGAATGTATTTTTCACCATTTCGTCCTTGGTAATAATCATACCATCTTTTAACCTGAAAAATGTAAACACTGTTGCTTTTTATTTTTTCCGTGGCTTCGATTTGTAGAGAATACTTGATTTGAAACGAACGTAACCCCAAGTCTTCTAAATTAGGTTAATCATTCGTTATTGGTTTTTTTAATAATTGCTGTACTAAAATTCTGTTCACGCAGAGTCTCACACATCACTCACCACATGCCATAGAGGGCGTTGGATAATCATATTCTTTAGGGTCATCACTTTTGCTGATTATTTAAACAGACAGTACGGTTCATTTTGCGCAAAAGACCAATAAAGATAATTTTCATGCAGCTTTCCCAAATTTTGTTTCATTGTTGAAAATATGAATTTTGTAAAGATCACAATTCTTAAAAAGTTAAGAAAATGTTATCGATATAATTCATATATATATATGCCCCCCAACTTTATTCGCTGCGTCATGCGCAGATAATGTAAACTTAGAGGACTATGATTACAGTTTGAATGATGAAAGACGAATCTGATTAAGATGCCCCTGTTTGACGTCTTTTTAGCCGAGTTGCGTAGCAAATCTCGGCTTTTAAATTGGCGAAGGATGGGCGTCCAGTCGGGCGGGCGGGCGGGCGGGCGGCGTCCTCAATTAGCTTGTCCGGTCTCTAACTTTCATACTTTTTGGTGCATCTTTTTGAGACTTACATAACATGATCACATCCAAAAGAGGAAGGTTCCTATTTATTTTGAGGTCAAAAGGTTAAAGGTCAAGGTCTCTTTTTTACTATATACTGTAGATTTGAGCTTGCCTCTAACTTTTATACATGTACTTGCTGGTGCTTGTTTATCAGACTTCAAATCCTGATGACATTCAAGATTCATGTTACTTTTGAAATCCAAAGGTCAAAGGTCAAGGTCATTATCACACTAAATACATATTGCGGCCATTCAAAGCTTCATACGTATAGACTATATTAAATACGTGCATGTTTTTACTTCGTGAATGCAAGCGTGCATAATTTTCCGAACTGCAACTCGGCCATACGCATCTTTGATGCGTTTTAGCGATTTTTGGGATGATGTCTAGTTACTCCCATTGTCGGTTGTTTGTTTCGCATTATCTAATGACGTATAAATAACAATCACCGGAAATATGAACTTATTAAGAATCTAGTGGGCATGAAACAGTATGAATATATCTATTGTTTAGCGTTTTAAATATATCATGGATACTGGTACATAGCGTTTATCACTATCGTGGATACTGGTACATAGCGTTTATCACTATCGTGGATACTGGTACATAGCGTTTATCACTATCGTGGATACTAGTACATAGCGTTTATCACTATCGTGGATACTGGTACATAGCGTTTATCACTATCGTGGATACTGGTACATAGCGTTTATCACTATCGTGGATACTGGTACATAGCGTTTATCACTATCGTGGATACTGGTACATAGCGTTTATCACTATCGTGGATACTGGTACATAGCGTTTATCACTATCGATGTACAGTAAAGATAACACAAATAATGAAGCTGATTTTTTATATACTTTAATCATAATTCGGTCACTCTATACTTACATAATGCATTGTACTTGATGCAAGTATACCTATGAAATGGATTAGGTCTGTGCTTGCAATAGACAAGCTTTTCGTAATGATCCTTAAACTTTAATATTCTGTATGAATCGGATCAAATCCAAATATAACATTCTAAGCACTACAGATATCCTAATAAATCCTCTTCTCTTTGAATGTAGGATTCATCGTTTATAAATTCATCAGCTGGATTTTTCTTTATAGATGATCGTATATTCTTATAACCGATGATAGTATATTCTTATAATCAACGATAGTATATTCTTATCATCAAATGTGCGTTTTTGCAGGTGGTCCTTTGGTGTCTTACTATTTGAAATTGTCACCCTTGGTGGGACACCATACCCAACTATCGACACCCGAGAATTGCTGCGAGAATTGAAGAACGGATATAGGATGGAAAAACCGGAGAACTGTTCCGAGGAAATGTGAGTTACAAATTCATTTTATTTCATAAATTATATCAATTTCTGATGAAGGTTTAGGAGATATGAGCTTAGACGGACAGACGGATGAACATACATGACGGTGACTATATGCTCCCTCGAATTTTTTCGGAAAGCATAAAAATAAGATTTTCTCTAACCGCTATCTAATTAAAATAAGACTTTCTCTAACCGTTCACTGGAGAAAGATCTGACAGCAATGCAATTGAGGGCATGTTATTACTGATAGGACAGCAATATTTTTTATTGCAAATGTATCAATAAAAAAGAATATGAAAAATATTTCAAACTTTTAATTCAAATCCTAGAACTTATCTTTCTTATAAACAATAATACTGAATTGTATGCATGCTTTATTTCATGTCCAAGTTGAATATACTAGAGACAATTAAAATAAGATACCGGACTTTTGTATCTAATATTAAAACATGTAATTAAAAATCACAAAATACATTGTAAGTCTTCAGCTGTGAATAAAATTGCAAAAATTACACGCAAGTTTTGTATAGAGTATGGATTTCAATCAATGGTATTTCATGTTGGTCATAACTTGAAAGATTAAGTCTAAATATATTTTTAATAATTCGATAAGAGGATACTGAGATGTGAAAAATACTTGTATGTACACGAGACAACAATTCAGTAAAACAGAAATTTAAAAAATATGCAAAATGTAAAAAAGGCGAAAAAAAAATAAGTTGAAAATAATGAGATTTCTAACGTCACTAGACAAATCACCGAACAAAGTAAACAAAAGTTTTTCAGGAGCTTGAATCCCTCAGCTAATATAACAATGGAGAGAGAAATTTTAAGTGATAATTATTTTAAAAGAACTCCAGAGATTTTTAAAACGATGACTTTTTTTAATTATCTTTAAAATTTCTAAAGTCCGTCATAATTAGCATTTTTGCAACATCATATAACCAGAACTGCAACATTCAATATATTCTATACAACCCTAACTTTAAATGCATGAGTTCAAGGACTATTATATATGATCTATAGCAATGATAATGTAGTAGAATTGTTGTTTAATCATACTATATATTTATTTATTAGATAGGACATGCACTTTTTTTTTAATTACACATCTGATATAGGACAGCAACTTTTTTTTATATTCTTAGAAGATAGGACATAGTTTGGTTTTTTTTAATGGTAATATGGAATGCATCGGTCCCCCCCCCCCCCCCACCCCCAACCCCCAATAAATATTGACCGGTCCCTTATTCTCCCGTGCTTCTCGGTATTTATTTATATGCGTTTATCTTATCTCTCTTTTAACACAACTGCGTAGGGGCGAATTTAAAACGGAGCGAAATTGTCAGCAAATGCAGAAAGGCGAAAATAACACGGGGCGAAAATAACCCTGTATATAGTAACAGCAAAACTTTCATGTTAGCGAAAGTTGTCATTTGCTTGAAGAACGCCTCTTGTTAATCCCACCCTTTCTAAAGAAGTTCGGGCACATTGTTGCTACCCTGCTCCGTCTGTCTATCACATTTTCTTCTTCCTCAGCCCCCTCTTTTAATTTAAGCAGTAACCAATCAATATTTGGAATATGATAGGTGGTGTCCTATATGTGTGCAATAAAGTTTTGGAATTTTCACCTTGGCAGCCAAACGCAATTGGAAAAGACGTCTCTCTACGAAAACCTGTTTCCAAGAACCCCTCTTACGCATTAGCCAAATCAACT
Source organism: Ostrea edulis (assembly GCF_947568905.1). Taxonomy (NCBI): domain Eukaryota; kingdom Metazoa; phylum Mollusca; class Bivalvia; order Ostreida; family Ostreidae; genus Ostrea; species Ostrea edulis. Next base: position 51,069,724 of record NC_079168.1, on the reverse strand, counting down.
TTGGGAAGATGATTGGTGGTGTCCTGCAGATGTGCAATAAGATTTCGGAATTTTCATTTTTACCTAGGGGCCCAAATGAGGGTCGAAAAACGATGTTTTTTCTATAAAAAAAAACCTGGACCAAAACTCCTGTTACATTTTACGCGTAGTCAAATCATCTTTTTAATGGTAATTAGTGGTGTCCTAGAAATGTGTAATAAGGTTTAAGAATTTCCATTTTCACCCTGATGCCAATTGGGGGTTTAAAACAACGTTTTTCTGTAGAAAAACCTGGTTCCCAGATCATCTCTTACATTTTATGCAGTAACCAAATCATATTTGAGAGGATGTTGGTGGTGTCCTTTAGATGTTTAACAAATCTTCGGAATTTTCGTTTTCACCTTGAGGGACACACAGGGTGGAAAACCCTGGTGCTCGGTGCATTGTGTTATATACCTGGTATTTAAGGGTTAGAATCTCAACCATTTTGATAAAGATATTTGAGCAATCAAACAATGGAGGATGGAATGACCTGGGACACTTGCCTATCTGAATACGCAATGCATCAGGAATATATATCACATGTGAGATACTAATATATATATTAATCACGCCTCAGACAAAATTGTTGAAATCTAATTGGTCAGATCTTGGTCACGTGACGCCGTGGAAAAAAAAACCGTATCACGCAAGAAAAATCTGTATGGAGCGAGTAATTTTTTGTCGGGTTCGACTTGCAGCCGTGACAAAATTGACGAAGCGATAAGTTGTATGATATAGACCCCCACATATACAGTTAGAGGTCTTCGACGTGATAAATTCGTTACACAGTATCGGGCGAGGCGAAGTGTGTAACAAACAGTACATATATTACTCGTAGTATCTCACAAGTGGTCATCTCAAAAGCTTGCAGAAGATAGAAACTGACTGTTCAGGCCACTTAGGAGGGTGATCGGTGGTGGAAATAACATTTTTTGGATAAATTATTGGTTCTGTATAAAAATAATTTCGAGTCATTTTAGAAGGTGGGGGTATGTACATAAGATCTACAAGCTAACCACCCTTCAGTTGCCTGTGGAAATTACAGTTTGTTGAACGTAGTCAGTTTTGAGGAAATGTTACATAAAGAGTAAATGATATTTCCATCTAACTCCTTCCACAGTTTTCAATTGAAGACCTTCTTATTTTACAGAGTTTTTGAGTACTGAAGATGTACTTGTGGCAAGGATTTTTATTTTGTTTAACTTCTGAGGAAATTGCGAGTTGTTGAACTTCAGTCAGTTTTGAGGAAATATTACATAGGGAGAACATGGTTTGTCCGTCTCTTTCCTCACACAGTTTAAAGTTAAAGTCTTTGTAAACTTGCAATGCTATTTACAAGCCGTTAACGTGATAATTGGCTCTTTTGGCGATTAAATCTAAATCTGTTTATGAAATGGCTCACAACTGTTTTCAAACCTCGCTCGAGGTCACATATGACGTCACACATAATGGCGCGTAAAATACCGAAGTAAAGATTTGAATTTCATCGCTTTCGAACTCGAAAACTACGCAAACATTTCATTCAAAACACTTAAAGTAGTTTTAGGCAAGAAAAGAATTAATTTGGCCTAAAAAAATTAGTAACATGCGATGTGTCCTTTAAAGATGTGCGTATTGCAAGGATGTTGATTCCTAGCAATTTCCTAATTTTCTTTGTTTAAAAAAAGAAAGAACAACCGGTTGTTAAACTTCCTCAATTTTGGGGAAATATTTTAAATACCTATCTTGGGATGTCTTTTTACCTCCTGTCACAGTGTATAAGCTAGGGTCTTTTATCCATACGTATGTCACATATGTATGATGATGGCTGATACTACCTTGAATAAAGTTCTCCATCTCATGGCTCAAGAAAAATACCCTACATACGCTTGTGACGGGCGTATTATATACCGTTTCCGATATTTTTGTTTACATGTACCAACATTTTCTATTTTTATTGTTTTGTGATGACACAAATCTTGAAACTAAGTAATAAGTCGAAAACTGTCCAATATGTCAGATATCGAATGGTCCGGAACTGTTCCTGGAAGTTTGCGCCTTGTAACTTTAAAGTCAAATAATTTTACCAAAATTATGTTGTACAAATTAGGTTGGAAACTGGCAATGTCCAAGAAATCAGGTCATTGTTTACAATGTAACAGTTTATCTGCTTGTCATCCATATAGTGCATTATGTTTTTGATTATTGCGTTTGACGAGAAGAAAACATGTGTAATAATAATTTTGCCCTTAAACTTACGCAATGGACATAAATTACCATTATAAAGACATTCACAAGGAGTTTCAAATTTTTAAATTATGAACGACCGTTCATTTTGTCTTTGGTCAATTTACGCGGGGTTTTATATACTAATAAATTACAAGGAATTGAGTCCCCTCTCCATTTGATTTGGTCATATCGAAAACATAGGTCAATTGCAACAGCATCTGAATGACGCCTATATTTCTCGTGTGTCCTTACAGATTTCGCGCATACCAGTTTCTTCATTTTTGAATATATGTATATAGTTATTTAAGAAATAAATTTCATCTTTGAAAAATACATGAGGATATGAACTGTACCGCTTTACGCCTGTTTAATGCAGCGTGTAACTAACGCTTTATGAGAAGTATGCCGGCATGAAGCATTGCTGTTCATACCCTCATGTATTTTCAAAAGTGGAAATTTTTTATTTTACATTCAAATTTCATTTCTGTCAGAGAATTCCTAGCCGTTAAAATAGTTATTTTATAGTTCGTTACTATATTTATCCAGATCCATACGCACGTCGTTCATCTTCGTGAGGAAATGGTTCTCAATAAAATGGTACAGATATTGAAGGCAAAAGCATTGGAATTAAATAATGTATTAGGTATTGTACTGCCTGCGACTTTGTCTGGTACGGATTTCCCCGAAATTATTTGGAATTGTTGTATATTATGTAAACATATGACACTTAGTATTTTTTTCAATTTAAAGACGTTTATGGGTATTCTAAGATTTGTCATTTGATATGTCCTGGCACCAGCCTAAAGTCATTTGGACACTATCAAGGTCATAGGGGAAATCATGTAACTCAGATTTGGAGTAGAGAACTACCTTTGATGCAAAGGTTACTTATTCCTTAAGGATATGTCCGGATCATTGATACTATGTCAAGGTCACTTGGAGAACACGCATATAGATATTTGTGTATGTCATGTCTTTACAGCGGATAAAGGTAAGCTTCTCATAATTGGCAAACAGTTGATTGTGATATGATTTTTGTGTCCCGACCGCAGACTATAGTCATTTGTACAATGTCAAGGTTGCTGGTAAAAATCATGATGCCATGATGCATGGACGGTGTATGTTATATATAACCACACTCGGCACAAAGGTTGGTTACGTCTTGTGTGGTATTAGAAGGTGATTTGTACAATGTTCAGGTCACTTAGAAAAGAAGGTACTCAATTCTCGTCTACATCATATCTTATTTGAACAATGTAAAGGTCACTACGAGAATATTCTTAGGACAGAAAAGCTTTAGACATACAAACTAGATGCAAAGGTTGTTTGACCATCTGTGTTGACCCAATGCCAATATCATTTGGACAATTTCAAGGTCACTTGGAGAAAATTGTGTAATTCTTGTTGAAGTGGTATCTTTTACAGGATTGAATTATTAGATCATCAGTCTTAAATATGCCCTAAGATCTGACATCATCCAAGTATTTTTTTTGTGGTCAGTGTCATAGAAATTCTAGTTTTTACAGACATATATTACACTGTATTGTATCAATCTGTAGAAATGGTAAGAATGTATAATTCTTAATGTTACCGTTTTCAGTTGTCTGTACCCAATGAACTTAATTGTCACCAGAAACTGGTGCATACTTTTGAGATTAATTGTAGGCAAATGAGTATAGAGCGGTTCTAAAATACAACAATACTCCGGTTTCCTGTGTGATGTGTAACCAGCCAGACTAACACTTAGAGCCGTGTTGTTAATTTCTGTAAATAAATGACTCTTGAAATTAGTTATCTTTTTCCCTATAATTATTTGTCTTCAATTTACGTCGATCAAGCAAAAGTCGACGACATCTTAAACAAATATTGATTTAATGTTAATAATTCTGCAACATTCGTTATTTACATATCGCGATTGAATTGATCCTTGAGATAGTTGACTTTCAGAGGGGGCGGGACGGTCAACTTCTTACATGCGGTTTGAGAAGGGTGTCACATTCCTTGTTAATAGATTCAAGACAGATACAAAGAAGTATATGTAAGGCGCAAGTTGTCTTTAGAATATCTTTTCATTACAACATTACATTCAAGTAATATACAACACTAATTGAAAGCACGCTTCTTTATTTCAGAAAAGGACAAATTTAAGTCTAAAATTACGTGTCATGTGAAAAATCGTCTCTTGAATACGAATTTTTTCATTTGATTACCACATTTTTAAGCATTCGAACTTATCGTAAACAATAATTGAGACAAATAATGAAATTGATGAATTAAGGAATACTGTTGAAGAAACCATGAAAACATGTCCTTATGGAAATAAAACAGCGGCGGTGAATCCAATGTTTTATTAAATAAACTTGAAAATATGACTGACGACTGACCCCTATAAGTCAAGTTATTTTGTCTTTGTGGAGCGGGATAGGTGACCAGATATAAATTAGACTCTCCCGGAAAAAATGCATTGAGGTCATTTCTGAAAATTGTGAAGACAATTACGTTTAGGTAGTTGAAAACTTCTCTTTTGAGAAGGCAACAGCAATCCGCGGCACCCTGTAACTCTACCCTGTCAACAGCGGAAGATCGAGTTGGTATTTTGCTGACATATATTGGTGTTTACCCTTTAAGGTGATCTAAAAAAAATCTCATCAAGGTGTTTTAGGAGATGTCGATGGTCTCCAGAAATTATTTTGTGGATATTTAGTGGGTAATAGTGCTATCAAAAGTCATGTTCTAGGATCTTTAAACAACTGATACACAGACATTAACGTAATGAGACAGGTCTATAATACCCTGAAGATGAAATGTTTGGAAGTAGGAATCTGTATTTTTGCTCGAGGTAATGCCAAAACCCAATACGTCTTAAACTTTTTTTTATCATGCACATTGAAACATTGGAAATCCAAGATTCATCTTAAAGGGAAAGGCAACCCAAAATATTTTTACATGATAAATAATAGGATTAATCATATGATAAAGATTTGTCATACAATTCTGTTGATGTATGGCCTAGATAAGCTTAAGGACTAATTTGAAAACGTCAAAAATTGAAATTCCCGCGATCTATAGAGGCTGCCATGATGTTGAACTCTTTTGTATTCAAGACCAGAAAAATCAATAATTTTGACGTCACACCGTCTGTTCCGGTTTTGATGAGATTCTCAGATCATCCACAGGTGCTTGGGTTCAGGACACACACACACCCTCCGAATAAGCTACATGAGTTGATTTAATTATTATTATTTTTAAAAATATTTCTAATGCATGTCAACAACGTCTTGCATACCCATAAAGTCCAAAATAATTCAAAATAAGCCCTTTAAAAAAATACCCTCACTGGTTATTATAACAGAACTTATAATAACCAGTGAGGGTATTTTTTTTAAAAGGGTTTATTTTGAATTACATGTATTTTGGACTTTATTGGTATGCAAGACGTTGTTGACATGCATTAGAAATATTTTCAACAAAAATTAATTAAATCAACTCATGTAGCTTATTCGGAGGGGGGGGGGGGGGGGTCCTGAACCCAAGCACCTGTGAGATCATCAAAGATGTGCATGTGGTAGATCTTACGAATAAATAGGTTGATGCCTTCCTGGCAAGCAGTTTTAAAATTACACTACTGCGAAGGGGAGATGTGAAAAAAAAATTCTCGAAATTCCCGACTCAACAAGTCATTTGAAAAGAAAAGACTACGTAAACTGTGGATTCATCATTTGCGTAATGACAAGTTGAGGTTCAAGACATTTGTATGAAGAAACGTTTACTGTCTGCCTGCTCTGCAACTTGACTGAATGTCTTCTTTTCTCAATTTCTTCTTGCGAAAGAGCGGGCTCAAATCTATACGGCTCCAAACTTAACTGTTCGTGATTTGTCATGTTTACAGTGCTGCTGATGAAATAAACCGGAATAGACGGTGTGACGTCATAAATTAAACTTCAATGGCCACTCTCTTAGCGGCGGGTAATTCAAAATACATGATAGATTTATATTGATTTAATTGTTAAGCAAGGATTTTTGTTGTTAAAGACTGTCAATTACGATATCAGTAAGTAATATTTTTATCATAAAAGCAATAATGTGGTTAGGGTTGCCTTTCCCTTTAAAAGATGATGCTCTTTCAAACCGATGAAAGGATTAGGTTCAACAACAAGCAATTTCTGGCCCCCAAAACTTAAACTACCACTGAGGTTTTTGAAATATACATGTTGAAATAGCCGGGGGTGTCTTTTAGAATATAGTGTCACAAAGTTGGTGATTTTCTAAAGATACCCTTCAAAAAATTATGAAAACTTGGTCACTTTTCGAATAGAAATAATAGACAAAAAATTAAGATCCAAAACAGATGACCTCAATTTGATAGTGGTTAATTAAGGAGGATGGATACACTAAACCAGGGTCTGACGTATACCATTAATAAACGACACAACCGAAATTAAAGTGGGGATGCTACTTGCTTTCAAGAGAGAAAAAATCTCTCAAAATTTTTGTTTTCAAAATAAAAAAAATAGGGTGAATTGTTATTCAATGAGATTCGAACTGTCTACGCCAAGATCATAAGATAGCATCTTGTGTGGAAAACCCAAAATTTCCCACAGGTTTTCGGTATTTCTCTTTATCAAATAAATGACTTTTAATTGCCTCGTCGCCCTGATAGGGGGTAACCCATAAACTGATAAAGCTTCTAGTTTACTCGTGAATTCCAGCGGTTTGTTAAGGTAGTTGGAAGTATAAAGACGGGAAAGGTTGCTTTTTTGCACTTGACCACTGATGGCTTTGCAAAGGGAAGTAACTCAATTTAAACTGTACCATCGTTTATAACGTGTTGGTATTCTCATTTTATGTGGGATTAATTTTGTGCAAACTCAGAATGGTCTTACAATAGTGGTTCAAATGTTTCTCATAGGAAGTTTTAAAACATTTCCTACAAATTAATTGCAGTTTGTTAAGATAGTATGGAAGCATCCCCATATATGATGTGTGTAGTTGTTCATTACAGAATCTTGACTTGCTGTGGGGCCGATTTTAGGGTTCCATTAACTGAATATATCCGGTTTTGTGGCCCGTGAACCTCTTGTGAATTTAATACGTAATGATTAATTTCATATGTATAAATTGTCAATATTTTATTAATCAGTAGAAGCGTGAATATCCAAACATGATGGCAGGGCCGTAAATTAACCTTCAATTTGGAGGAGGCAGGAAATTAGGCGGGGGTCTGGGGGCCCAGACGCTGAGCACATTTTGTGCACACTGAACACGTTTCGTGCAAAATCCTTGATTCTAGGGCCTTCTAAGATGTTACTTGACTAACTCATTCTAAAAGAAAGATTTGGAATGCTTTTTAAGGGAGGTATCATGTTCTTAGTTATTGGAAACAACATAAATTCTAATGAACTTTAAATTTTAATTTTTTTTGGCTCAAAAGTTGGAGGAGGCAGCTGCCTCCTCCGCCTCCATGTAATTTACGGCCCTGCATGATGGTGTAAATGTTGAACAGCGAAGAGAATTCGCTGCATGGTTTATTTCCCTTGTTTATATATAGAAATCTTAACCCTTTTGTCTGAAAAAGGAAAGGTGAACATTCCAAGACAATTTAATGTTCAAAAAGTAGACAGGAAATTTTTCAGTGTATGCAAATATTGGTGAATCAGAATGTAACGTATCGAATTTTCCCTTCACAATGTCCGTGAGTTGTGGGCTTTTTTCTAGGTTTGGATTCTGCCTTGTAAAACAACGCACGTAAACCATGTTTCCTGTTTTAGCTTTCAATCAATTAATCAGTTTCATCTCAGTAGTAAAACATGACGAATAAGCAAAGATGACAAAAGCCTAAACAATAATTATGCCAAGTCATGTCGGTATCATTGTCATGGTTACGGCAACATTTATCTGTCAGGTAATTTTTTCTCTCTTTTTTGTTGTTGTAAATTTCTGAGTGTCGTTTCTTACAGTGTAAGAACAATATTCAACACTGCTTTGATAGAAATGGGAATAGCGAGTATGTTAGTTACTTTCTTCATCAGAGGCAGTGGTCTGTATCAAGGGCATAGATGAACTGTATAGCAAGTCTATATGCTGAGATCGGTGCCCTTATTGGATATTTATAATGCAACACAGAGAGTATTAACAACATTTTGATTTTTTTAAATTTCGATTCAGATGAAAGTTGAAAAGATTATATTTTCTGTGATTTATTCATATTTCTAAATATAGTATAAAGTAGTGCGGAAGAAGTTTCTAAAATATTTCATCCTCGAGTTGCTTGCTGGTTTATATCTTTAAAAAATTTGCACTTCAAACAGATATTATCATAAAAGAAAGCAGAGCATAAAAAATACGTTTATACCAAATTATTTATTGTTCTTTGTGGTCAAACATGCATGCAAAATGGTGTAATTTGTTTAAATTCGTATCCAATATTTGAATTTATTCACTTACTTAAACCCTCGCTTGTGGATGCAGCTGGATGTACGGACGTTAATTATGCACACAGTATTTAATTGTATGTACGGGTCCCCTTTTTGTGTTTGTGTGATAGGTTAAAACTGAAAATCATCTGTAGTGGTTTTTCTCGGAGAAAAGTAATATGCATGTATGACTGACACGTTTCTGTAACACCGTGTTAAACCAAATCAAAGAAGAAAGACAAAACCTCAATTGTGGGACTATATATTTATTAAAAAGCCTCCTTCCGTGCAAATCTTTGATCAGGTCATGATCATGTACCAAGCATAAAAGTGATAGTATGTAAAGTGTCACAAACGTCCCCTCATTTTTAACCGCTTGTTTGATTTCTCCTTATTTAGTGCTGAACCGACATTAACGTCAATCGATAAACTGCTGATTTCATTGTTCTGGAAATGACACAATATCACATGCGCAGGACGAAAAACATGAAAATGCAGCAGAAATTTAATTAGGCAAAGAAACAGGCTTAAAATAGAGTATAAATTCTTATTCCATTGCGCTTGAGAGGAAATTTCAATACAAGGTTTGCAATTGACCACTGCAATCGCATGCAAATTAAACTTATAATAAGAATATATTTTGTATTTCATCCAAATTAATGGAAAAAGTTGTATCATTTTACCTCTTTCTATGGTATACAGTATATTCAATGTTTAGAGATTTTTAGGAATTATTAATGATACGATAGCAGTCTCACTGAGATTATCGCAACCTTATGGTTTTTGTAAACACTGAAAAACTGTTTACTGTTTAAATATTACTTCGGACTCTGTAGTTCTAAATGAACATTGGATGGCACTTTTGATAAGTGAGGAAAATTTGACTAATAGCCCTAAATCGAATCCTCATCGTTCATAAGGTGGGTGGTAATGGATATGTTGAATTTTCCTGTTCCTTCCTGAAAATTGTTAGTCGCTTTATTGACATGTAAAATATTTATGTTGATAAATGTTTTTTTTTAATTTCTGTCTCATAAACATAAATTCAAATTGTTGTGTGGGACAAAGTACACATAACATTTAATACTCAGACTTGTGGTAAACGTTGGATACCGAGGTTGATTGGTCTAGGCTTTGCATCAAAGTGTTTTAGCCACATGTTAAAGGTTATGTCTTGCTTGTAGTCAGGGAGGCTTGGTTTTGAATTCTTTCTAATTGACTCCCGGCCGATTGGTACTAAATTTCGACAGTCACAAACTGTCCACATCAACATCTGATGTGTATTACGTTATTGGCTTATTTTCGATCTTTTAGTTACTATGATAAACTTTTATATAAACAACTAAAGGTAAATTTATTGTTTTAAATAAAAGTATGTACTTCTGGTCAATTAACCCATACGACAAAAGTTAGTGCTTTCGGATACTATATTTTAATTGTTTTGTTTTTCTTGAACGCCTTACATGTACTTCTTTGGAGTCGACGATGTATTCGCTCTATTGTCTTTCGTTTGACACGCTCGATATAAGCCTCAATCATTCCTTTGCACTTGACATTGTTAAAGATAGCAAACTATTCATAATTCGCTGAACTAAAGTGCCAAAATATTCTAAAAGCCCTATTGTCACTCCAAGTTACTCATACTGCGACTCGATGTAGTGATACATCGGTCGCCATGACAGGGGTGATGCGGCAGGTCTACAGGTGCGCGAAAACAATAAAACGTGATAAACTATTTTATCTGTCATTCCATTGTCTTGTTGAGCTGAACTAGTAACAAAAGAGGCGTTCTCTGATAAATGTCATCTGACAGGTCTTTTTGATTTTCAACTGACCGCGAGAGATGACCAGAAAATGACCAATATCAAGACCCTGTTAAAGAGCAGTGTGTCAACTCCCCCAAAGTGCAAGTTTTTTCTATCGCCTTAATTCGTGTCTTATTGATAGAATGATACACTCCATAGTATGTAAATGATAAATTTTCATGGACACCCTATAATTCATGAAATACCTGTCATGATTTATGTCACACAGCGCTCACACAATAAGAACACGCAGTTATTTGAATTTGACGTAGATTCTAGTAACCACAAGACTCCTTATGTAATGTAATTTATGTCTTAATATATCGTGAAATATGCGATTTATAATTATATTCCAAATACATATATTTGGATATTGGGTAAATAAGTTACTAGGTCGTGTATCTTCAAATTCTGATTTAAATTAGATGCGCGTAATTCAATTCTGTGAAATACGTCAATGATGGATATTCATGTGAAATCTCTCTCTCTCTCTCTCTCTCTCTCTCTCTCTCTCTCTGTGTGTGTGTGTGTGGGAATATATTATAAGATAAACATCATGCAATTCCATTATCGAAAATGCATTATTATATGATCTCTGAGATATATAACGTTATATATGTATGTATGTATAACATTTGTCATATATTTAATTTCCCCTTCAAAGAAGCACCATTAACGTTACAAAAAGTGTTAAAGCATGCCCGCTTGTGCTGGGTTAGAGCTATGTTATCGTGCTGAATCTCAAACACCCGATATACACTCGCCCAACACTTTCTCTCTCCACCGCGGATCGAATGTCGCCTTGGGTGGCTGTTTTCTTAAAATGAGAAAGGATGACATTTCAAGAATGAAGTCACAGTATTTTAAAACAAGACACATCGTCTACTTCTCTGTCGACTTCACGGATGTTTAATTGTGAAAACATTGCTCTTGAAACTATAGTTCTATAATTAAAAATATATCGTTTGATTTGTTCGTATTTTTTTTACAAAACATTCCCTCTCTGTAACGTACACGGAATACAAAATATATATCAAACATGTATATTTTTCTGAAAGATGTAAATGATTGTTTGAATATGATTATATCAGAATTTCAACAAGAAAAACAATTCTTAGAAATCAATGAAAAAGAAAAGTCGTCACCAAATATCCTTTTATCGAGTAGTCATCTTTCACACCTAAAGACTGTCAATTTATACGAAACCGCATGCTTTGAAATTGAAGTGAACATTTATTCTGCAAAAACTACGTTTCGTACATAATTGAATTATAATAAAACTTCATCTTTTCAAGCAAATTTTATTTCATTTTCAGCTCACCTGAGCTTTTCTGATCGAATTTGCCACGGGGTCTGTACCCGGCTACAAAAGGGGTTCAGACGTTTACATAAGAATATTTAGAAAAAATTGAAAATTATTTTTGTACGAAGATGCATTAAAATTATATGTCAGAATCCTTATGTAATATAGCTCGTTCACACCATGAACTTTGGGGCAAGGACGAGACTACAAGGTCGAAGTTTTACATAGGAATATCAATGGAGTTTCTTGAAAAATCTTTTTCTCAAGAACTACGTCTAGGGGGATAGTTTGTCATATTAATATGCAGGTATCTCATGCGGTGTATATTTTAAGTTGTTAGACCTTGACTCTGGGTTCGGCCACAGTAGGGGGTGTTAAAGTTTTATATGGGAATACATGTATATGGGAATATATTTTCAACATCTTCTTGTGATCCACAAGAATTCAGTTTCTGAAATTCTTATCACATTAATTTGAAAGCTTTTTCGTAAAGTGTAGATTCAAGTTCACACCACACCATGGCACCTGGGCTAAGAACAGAGCTAAGATGGGCTTTCAAATTTACATAGGATTCTGTAGAAAAATCTTCTCAAGAACCACAGTGGTACACTTTCAAATTAAAATGCAAGAATCCTCACGTAATGTAAATTGAAGTTTGTTCATACCATAGCCTATGAAGCACAAGAGGAGATTGAGATTTAATAATTTACATGGGGAAATGAAGTGTCTAAGGTGAGCGATGTAGCCCATATGCTTTTGATAGACTAAAAGTTGTTCATATTAATTATGGTCAGTGTGGAAAATACAATGTATTATAAATAATGAGGTGCTTTCACCATGTCGGAAATTCAATCGCAGAAATATGGCACCCCACTGCATTGCGGGGGAAAATCGACCGAATTTTATGATTGTATCTATAATACACCTTGGTATGTCTTGTGTACCTTTTTTTCTAACATCTAACTCCGAATCGTCTCTCAAAGGGAATTCTTTTCACTAAATCCCTATCATCTTTCAATTTCAATAAATTAATAAATCATATTAAACTGTTCTTTCTCATTATGATATTAAACTGGATTTAAGTTATTTTTTAATTCAAAATCTTTTAAAAGATTTCGTTTTACATTCAAGGAGAAACGCTCTTAAAAAGGCTGGGTCCCCAATTACACTTCACATTTCTAAGTTCATTCATTGATTACTATCTGACATTTTCATCTTTGAAATGTCAATCAGAGAATTTATCGCATTTTCTCATCGTCTTCCAGGTGTTTGAAATGAAATAATCAAAACACATTTTGTAAATCTAGTTTTCGTTGATGTTTAAATGACTTTTCAATACACCTTGTATGTTATGCCTCCCTAAAAAGCAGTTTTAGGATCGATTAAGAAAGAAAAAAATCACCGTGTGTGTACTTCTCTTTTACAGTTACCAAATCATGCGTTCGTGTTGGCGAGAGGACCCGGCCAGCAGACCGAGTTTTACCGAGCTCCGCCTGACTTTTGATTCATTGTTAGAGAAAAGTTGTGGTGAACATTACGTTAATTTTGAGCTTGACGACAGCAAACTTTACTATCATCTTCACGACGACCTCAACAGTCAAAATACTGCAACAGCTTCAATATCTCCCTCGGACATTGAGTGCTTCGATAAATTTGAGGGAACGCATGAAACAGACAGATATCCTGACGTCATAAATCACGTAGAAGATGTCTGTACTTCGGAGAAACGGATTCCCGAAAACAAAGTGTCTAGTCTTGAGTTTTCAGAAATCCAAGATACTGAGGTTTCGACAAGGACAGGTAGTGTCAAGTCTACATTTGATGTATCTTGTTTTCCAAATTCTAGAACTGTGACATTTTGCAAAGACTCTTTAGAAACGGTTCCAGTTCGAAAGAGAGTACGACTAGGCTCGCCACATACCAATAAAAAATATTCAACAATAGCAACAACCAAACTTAATACAGACATTCCACGACAATATAGACACGATCCCCTGACCTCGAAAGCCAGCTATAGTCCTGACCTTGAAAGTTTACCAAGAAGCAGTGTCATCGACTGCGATGCAGATGAAAGTAGCATTGGTAGTTTATGCTCAAAATGTTCTACGTCATCAAATGGTGATGATGATGTATTTTACTCAGATAGTAGCAACATTACAAGAGAAGGACCAAATAACCCATATAAGCTTTCTGGAAGACCAAATTTGTATCGTCAAAGGGCCAGAACCGCCCCAGGCTTTACCACCTCGTTTTTATCCGACGATCTTCAAAACGACTCTGGTGTGTCCACATCCAGCGTTAATGATGACAACAGATTTTTCGTATTTCCGTCGATCAGTAATCGTCTTTCAAAGACTGAAAAAGAGGAATGTCAAGCTGAAACTACTTCGAGCGACATTGAGGTTAAAAGCTTGTCACATGATCTCGGAATGTCCACGGACACCTGTGTTTGGGACAGCGACGAACAGACTTTGGACACATACGTTTAGGACACCTTCAAAACTCTTTCTTAAAACAAACAAATTTTCTATAGTAAATGGCATTTTATGATATTGGATTTTATTTGAATATAAAGTGTATTGGTTTTCCGAAATCCTCTCTATTCCATTGTTATGTTCTTTCAATCAGATCTATCTTTTTAAAAATGGTTACGAAATATATTGCTAATTATTCAATTTCATCAAACTATATATAAAATTAGACCCGATGAAGTCAAAGGTGTCATTTGCAAATATAGCGCATTTGCACTAAAGCTGGTTTTTAATTAGCTCATGATAACACTCTCTGGATGCTTCATGATTAAAATATTACACCGACTGTAAGGAGAGCGCTGATCAGGACATGCGGATTACAATGAGTATATGACAGCTATCGGCGGTGTGTGCGTCAGGATTATAATTTTCACCGTACCAATAGATGGCGTGCCACCACAATCGATTTATCTTGATTTTCCGGGTGTTTTTTTTTTTTTAAATCTATTATATACTTTTTTTTTATTTTGGTTTTACATTAGTTGATTTTTTTAAAAGTTTTTTTTTTTGGGTTAATCAATACCGGAGTATCAGCCAATGTTGAAAATATGAATTGTTTCCTGCATGCAATTAAAGTCATGAAAATATTTTTGATTTGATATATTTTCCTTTGAAAAAATTGAGGAAATTGTTATTAACAAAATGTCAAGCAACTTCAGGTATGCCCGATCACTTATATTCACATGTCGGCTTCTGATGTGACGGTTAATTTTCTTCAAAGCCTGGCATTTGATTTCAGTTCCTTCCCTCTTCCATGGGCAATGACACCGAACGTCAACTTGTACTGAACATTGAGACTTTCTTAACGTATGTCTCGAGAATTTGCTTTAAACCAAATAACCCAATTTTGATCGCAAAGTTTGAAAACATCACTTCTTCTCTAGTTTGGCGATAAAAAAAAATCAGGTGCCCTCTTCTATGAAAATTTTACTCTTGTGTGTAAAGAGTAGTGTAGGGAGGATATGTATGTAGAGCTACTGCAGAACTGAAACATGTAGACCTTATTGACTTCAAACGTTATCCCTCCTCTGTAAAGGTTTCACTCCCACCTCCGGCGAGAAATGAAGGTCTCTTGGTTAACCATTATGTTTTTAAACTCACTTGGAATAAATATCCTGTAATTCAGATATATTTAGAATAAACGTTCGGACAATGAAAATTTCTGTTTTGTTGCAAAAAATACATTACGGGATATTGCGATAAATCTTTTGTTCGGCATACGTGATAAAACTTTCATAGTGTGATTTCAACATGGCTAATTATGAAAGTCAACCCATTCAATCACGCACTCCGTGTTAAATCTAATTTGATACCTGCCAAAACTAATTACTAATTGCAAAAGGATATGTTTTCTGGAATCTAAGCGTATATAGCCATGTTTGTTAAATTAATGAAGTTCTATATCGTGTCTATTAAGGAAGTTAGTTTCTACACCTCTTCAAGTATGTGCATGATCAATGAAAAATGCAGAAAAATTGACAACCTTCCGTTTGAGTTAGGGGGTGATGTTAGATTAATATCTCATTGCAGGATTGGTTGTTGAGAGGTTACCCATTACGACATGTGGGTACGTGTTTCTTGCTCCTGTCACTGCAATGCTTTCATCGTTTAGAGTAGTAGAGCGTTTGCTTC
The DNA here is from genome assembly GCF_947568905.1 of Ostrea edulis. NCBI lineage: Eukaryota > Metazoa > Mollusca > Bivalvia > Ostreida > Ostreidae > Ostrea > Ostrea edulis. Next base: position 51,053,811 of record NC_079168.1, on the reverse strand, counting down.
GTAACCGGGAGGTCATGAGTTCGAGTCCCGCTCGTGCCATGGCCGCGTCAAACCGAAGACGTTAAAATAAGTAGTGATTGCTCATTCGCCAAACGCTCGGTATTTAGAAAGGTGAAGATAACGAACAGTGACCAATCTCATAACTCCTATAAGCAATACTAGAATAATAGAAAGTTGGGCAAACACGGACCCCTGGATATACCAGAGGTGGGATCAGGTGTCTAGGAGGAGTAAGCATCCCCTGTCGACCGGTCACACCCGCATGATCCCTATATCTTGATCAGGTAAACGGAGTTATCCGTAGTCAAAATCAGTGTGCCAAGAACGGTCTAACAATCGGTATGGAACACGTCAGACAGCATTTAACCCAATGATAGGTTGTATTGGCAAACTATATCGTTATAACGACCATAGAATTTGCGAAATGCTGATTTTAAACGAGACTATTAGTACCCCTTCACCATCAACTTAGTAGCCTGCTTCGATTTTAAAACTGACCATATATAGAACAAGCTCTTGCGTATCGAATCAGTTGAGAGATGTAAACACCATATGCAGGTGATAATGGAATATTGCTACATAAATATGGGAAGTTGACGATGGAGAAGTTGAAATCATCCAGTTTGTTATAAGTTGAATTGTTAGGTTGCCGTCAATATCTATTAGAAGTGAGAATCACGGGTCTTGCGGATTTGACCTTAAAAACGGAGTTCCCGTTTCGCGGCAGAGGTTGGCACGATAAAGAGCATGAAGAAACCTAAATGCTATCGCTGTGGTACTTCACCAACATCAGTGAAAAATTCTCGACGGGGCGTGAAACAAACAATAAATCAACTAAGTTTAGAATTTTTTTCTCCTCTGTATCTACTATAATTTTTGATTTGAGATTGTTTTCTATGTGCACTTTTGTACTGCTGTGGAAATTGGTGTAATTCAAAGCTCTATCTTAATTTAACATTCATCTACAATTTCGATACCGATGTCACTCAATGTATTCGTTGATTACTAGTATGGTAGGGGGCGGGCTTTGACAGGTTAAATGACCGATTGTTTTGATAGCATTACATCATTAATAGCAAAGGGACACCGTTCATATTAATGACCATGAATGAGAATTCTAGTGGAAACTCATGAGCAACGTTTTAGTTTGATAAAGAAGTATAAATACTTTAAAATGAAAAGTGTATTGTTGAAGAAGAAAATTTGACTAAAATGAAATTAACTCGTGGGAAGGTCGGATAAGTTTTATAATCACATTGCCATTCTGTATGTTCTTTTATTCTCAGAAATACTAGGGGTATGTCGATTTCCACCAAACTTGACACAAACATCAATGGGTAAAAGGGATTTATGTTTCTACGAGTGACAGTACAGTTTTCCCAACAAGAAAAGATAATAAGAAAAATGTGGACATTTAAAAGTCCTCAGAGTTCATAGAAATGACAGATATTTTGTCCAGGCATCCTCGTGTAGATATAAACATGGTGTAAGGAGAGGAGAAATACTGGTGTTCAGTTTTACACATAGGAATATATAGGGGGGGGGTGTCTCTCCAAGAACTTAACAGTGTTTCGTAATATATATTGTTGAACTCCTTGCATTGTCTCGCGAATACTCTAGTACATTCATCATTTTTTCAAATTTTGCAGAAATTTTTTCTGTCTTATATAACTTTTTTCTCTCATCATAATAACAATAAGATTGTACATCATGCTTGACGTTACTATTTTATCGTTAGTGTATTATGGTGACATGTTTTATTTTGTTTGGATTAAGCCAATCCACCGGGTGGAATTTTCCACATAAATGACATGGACTGTTTTTCAGATTCAGTCTTGGTTTTTTTTATTCTCAGTATATTTTGTCAGGTTGAAGATTTTGTTATTACCGTGTGTCAGTGAATTCAAAATATGAAATGCATCTATTACAAATACGAGGTAAGTGTTGTGGCCCATGTGCATGTATATAGTCTTTTTTCCTGTGGCATGTGTTGATCAAAGACGCAAACTTCTGCAAACAAATGGCAAATTATATCGTATCATATCATAATCATATAAATCCATTATAACGTCTGCTACCTGATTGGAAGTGTCAGAATTCTTGGCCTAAATGCACGTGTTTTTGATTTTAAGAATAATTACTTTGTACTTTTTCCACACGTGGATTGAAATCGCAGATTTACAAAGGAGTTCTTTTAATGGCACGCATTAAAAAATAAAATAAAAACCTCAGAATTAATGCACTTGGTGCATATTTAACAGTCTGCAACCATACATGAGGTGCAAATGAAATCAGACCACTATAGACATGTATATATTATATTTACATATAAATTCTTTCGTCTAACGCGTGGTCTAAAACAGAGAAAACTTTACTGCATGCAGGTGCTCGTTTACTGTACACGGTTATTTTCAGGAGGAGAGCAATAAGAAAATGTGTGCCTCTGGAAGCTATAGTACCTTTGGGAGGTATATCGCTGCCACCCCTTTCCCTGTGATCTGAGTTTGCCTATTGTTTTGTGTTTAATCTATCTCTCGCTTAAGGTACACTCTGCTCTTTGATTTTTTTTCTGTATTTCACAGGTGTTCACCGTTAATGTACAAGGACCCATTAACCAAAACGTCATGGCGAAAATGTACCAGCAACGGTGAAACAGAATCGCATAATTAAATGATAAACACGGGCGAGCTAACAATCAATTTACTTTACCAATTTGCCGCTACCCGAAAGCGCTATTGTAATATTTTGAAGAATGGTTTTATGGGTGACATTTGCCTTGAACAGGTGCAAATATTTGTAGGAAAAAGTAGGTAATGGTATGTTAAATTCTGATTGTGATTTGTTTACAGTTGATGTTTATAGATTTCCCAGGTGTCCCGGGTTTTTTTTATCCCCCGTTTATCCTACATATCTCACTCTCCAATACATGTCGGGATTACGTGAACGATTGACTCTGTAAACCTAAATTAGATGCTTGGATAGTAAGAGAAATGCAAATTGAGCTTCTGCTTTAAACAACCCAATTTCTTATTGCACAAAAACAACTCCGTGAGAAAAACGAAATGGCGTTCTGCATCCTATTTGGTAAAACTATCTCTTCTATTGTATCACTCTGTCAAATGTAACATAAGAGTTAGCAAATTCTCATTATCTGTATATGAATTATAACAACATTCTTTTTACACAACCGCAGGTGCTACGAAACTTGAAAAACCGATAAAAAGCAAATAAAATTACTCTAATGCTGACACTAAAGGAAATATGCGAAAAGTTTACATAGTATAGCAATCATTTGAGCATATTTACACTCGTCCACAGCACGTTCAAAGAACACATTTGGTGTTAAGTTGAAATCGCTCCGATCCACTGGAAAAAAAAGACCAGCGTTCTAAATATATAGTTCCGGTTTACCAAAGAGATCTGTGTGGCGTCTTCCAGGATCTTTGATGCCTCTTTTTTTTACCACAAGGTGACTAGCGCCTAATGATCTCTGTAATACAGTGTAAAAGGCTTAATTGTGTTGGTGGGAGTTTAGAAGTACGCTTTAATATGTACTTGTATCTAATCGAGCGAAATAAATCCATGCACATAAGCCAAATCTTAAAGGGGTTCCCTGTATGACGCCATTCAGACGTTAGTAAGTTTGGTCGTAATTGATCTTTATAAATTAGTGTTTAAATAATAATGAAGTGAAAGAAGGGTCTTAATTTTGTCCGCTTCTTGAATAAGGTCTATCCGCTTATCATGCCAAAATGACCATGGACCTATCAAATCAATGTGGCCAGAGTTTGTAACGTTCTAATGTGGTAATTGTTCACGTCTTCTGTCTTTTGTAGTGGAATTTTTCAGCAATCGAGGACAAAGATTCAAAGTTTAAAATTTGACACGTCTTCTTTTCATGTTGAAGATGACACCAATTTTGCCGTCTGGGATGGTATTAACCTCGCTATCAACTCAAAATGATGACCTGAGACCCAGTAGTTACGAAAGAAGCCACTCTTGCTAATTTTTGTTCATAACGTTACTAAGAATGTTTTTGTAACGTATAGGATACAATGACAAATCATGAAACATTACCTGTCTATTTTGATCGCAGTGTTCAAAACACATGTTCAGGAAAAATTGATTAATGATATTAATTATAGTGGGTGTGATTTACGTCATAAATGATTTGTGTCCAAACTTTCTTTGATGAAAGATGAGGGATGCCACTAGGTTTCTCCCCGGTTGACCACATTTCAATGCAATTACTAATACAGAAAATAAAAAGGGGGAAAATGTCTCCCCATCGAGGTCTTTACTTTGCTGTATGATGAATATAGATGTGAGTATCGTAGCAACATGGAATTTGCTATTGCTTTTCAAATTTAAAGCAATAACTATATTTCTTTGGAATAAATACATGCACTTCAAAGGCGATGTACTTTAATCTACTTTCTGTCCTGCACATCTTTTAAAAATGGATTTGTAATTTTATATTTCATAAACTTGATATAAGTAAAAAGACTTCCACATACGGTATATATAATTTTTTATATAACCTTATGTACTAGATCTGGAACAATGTCTACTCTCAGAGACAGCTTTCAAATTAATCGGAAAGAAATTACATTTTCTCCAATATGATATGATAATTTGTACCTCACAAAAAATACCCGGGTTCTATATACATGTAGAAAGTATAGAAAGGATGAACGAAGCTGCTGCCAACTTTGCCTGTTTATGGAATGGAGTTTCGTGACGTCATAAATAACAGGTGTCTGATCTCCGCCTTTTACATTCTTGTCAACGAAGCTAGTGACCATGAACCAGAGCTACACCATGGAATGTAAACCGCCATGATTAAAGATGTCGTCCCAATACCGTATTATTATTTCGTCTCTTTGACATCTGTTATTTCACGCCTTTTCTCTGATTTTCTAATCTAAATGAACACACAAATACTAATTTCTATCAAAAGAAGGCAAAGCCCTAATTTGTCTACCACTCTTCTCGGGTTGCCTTTTCGAGCATTAACCGTGTATATTGCGGTCTTTGATGAGGGGTTTAGGGTAGTCAAAACCATTTAGCTCATCTAAACAATTCGGTTCGTCAAAACGTCGGGTTTGTCATCCTAAATACCGACACAGGTGTGAGGATTATGCACGAAATCTTAAATCCGGCATTTTCAAAATAAATAATGCAGTAGTAATTACATACTACAAATTTTGACCTTTTTCAGAACAAGGTACGAAATTTCCCTATCAAAATCGGTCCAAAATACACTTATTCAAACGTTTATGCATTCATAAAACAGTTATAAGTATCACGAAAGGAATTATAAGGACCGTGGTTGCTAGAAACATGCAATGATCCAGTGAATTTTTGTAAAGAAAATATTCATATTGATTTTTGGGAGGTTTATTTTATGACTTACAAATGCATGATAACCATGTCATATTTATATTTTGCAATGTCTGCAGAATAAAAAGATATATTAATGCCTACTTCTTTTTTTTTTTTTTTTTTTTTTTATCTTTTAAGGAATCTGAAACTTTTAAGTTGTCATAGTAACAGGACGAAATAATCAACTGTTTGACATAAAAGTCTATCATTGAAAAGGTCATCATATTCACTTAAAGAATTAGTAATATTCATTTTCTTTTGATCATTCATTTATATTTAAATCATTCTTACAGACCTCGGAATACCGAATTAAATTCATGCTTAATTGTATTACAATTAATTACAAAACATTTGTACAAATTTGGAATCTAATAAATGTTACTGTGTTATGAGGACTAAATATAAAAAATGTAATTGAAGCTCACCCCATAGATAGATATTGACTGTCTCATAAAACAAATTCTGATATAGTCGCATAGATATGAATGTATTCAAGGTTCAATTTTGTTATATAAGAATATGGAGTCTGACGAAAATAAGAATGGAGTACATCATGTTCAAGGTATGTTTCAGAAAATCTGGATAAAAAATTAATTAGGTTCAACCATATATAGTCATATCGATTCGCAAAGATGTAAGTAGCCATCTATTTTGTAAATTGCAAGCACGCATACAACACGTAATGAATGAAAGGGTGTATGGTTTTTTTTTTCTATACTATATAGCTATTAAATTCTCTACACCAACACTGGGTCCTATTTTGGAAGATGACGTTAACAAAACACTTGAGACTGATATGTTGTGCAGTGCTGAGTGCAGCAATTTAACTTTGCTCTTAGTTGTGTTTGCAAGCGTCAGATCATATTAAACTTAGTAAATCAAGAGAATATTCGGTTATAAAATATATACACCAATAACCCTAACTATTTAGGGAGTAAACCAAGATAATATTTGGTAAAAATAAAATATACACCAATTACCCTTACTATTTAGGGAGTCAGCCAAGATAATACTCGGTAAAAATAAAATATACACCAATTACCCTTACTATTTAGGGAACGTGAAGTTCGACAAAAGAATGTGTGTGCTTTTCTCACTACCATGATCCAGAAAATTACCCAACACTGACTCAAAACAGAAAACCTACACTGGTATGACATATTTCATTGTATACCATTCATTCGCTGCTGTATTCTCAGTTTTATCACACCTCTGCATTTTATAACAAAACTTCAATGTTTTTGGTCATGCTTCAAATTCAAAAAATCTAAAGAAGAATTAAAATTTTTCGGAAGGCTCGTTGATATGATGAGTACGTGAATGTTATCTTAACATCTCAAAGAACAAGTTAGCGTTTCTACTTCCTATTCAGAAAGTCGGAGTTGTGAAACGTAACCTCTTACAGATGTCTGCCAAATACAGACATAGACAACCTGCTGTAAATAACATCCTCTTTTGGAGATCTTTCAAGATAGCATGTACATGGGAATCCAAAACTTTGTTATATGTGTACCTACTTTATCTATAGCAACGCGAAATGTACTAACGACGCAACGTGTAATAAATGTAATAACGACGCAACATGTAAATAAATATAATAACGACGCAACATGTAATAATTTAATAACGACACAACATATAATAAATGTACTAACGACGCAACGTGTAATAAATGTAATAACGACGCAACATGTAATAAATGTAATAACGACGCAACATGTAAATAAATATAATAACGACGCAACATGTAATAATTTAATAACGACACAACATATAATAAATGTAATAACGACGCAACATATAATAAATGTAATAACGACGCAACGTGTAATAAATGTAATAACGATGTAACGTGTAATAACGACGCAACGTGTAATAAATGTAATAACGACGCAACATATAATAAATGTACTAACGACGCAACGTGTAATAAATGTAATAACGACGCAACGTGTAATAAATGTAATAACTACGTAACGTGTAATAAATGTAATAACGACGTAACGTGTAATAAATGTAATAACGACGTAACGTGTAATAAATGTAATAACGACGCAACGTGTAATAAATGTAATAACTACGTAACGTGTAATAAATGTAATAACGACGTAACGTGTAATAAATGTAATAACGACGCAACGTGTAATAAATGTAATAACGATGTAACGTGTAATAAATGTAATAACGACGCAACATGTAATAAATTTTGTGTTGTTATTACATTTCTCGTTTCTCCAATGCTTTACATTGTTATCTACTGATGCACTGCAGCAGTAAAAATCTACCATCATTATGCTATTGCGCTGCGACGTGGTTGTTCAGGGCATAGACAAAAACGGTCCGATAGACATCTATAAAAGTAGTATAAATGTTTTTATATAGCCATTTATATGTCTTAAATCACGTTTCATTGAAATATAAAGAGTCGGTTTGTATGCTCATATATTATATCTGTATTATTATACCTGTAAATAAATAAGTTAGCATAAAGTCATCACACATCTAAATAAAGTGTATATGTTGCACCATTTAACGTGCCATGTTGTATCATCTATATGTTTTACTCAGCACACAAATCCGTATTTATAATGCATGTCTGTCATACTGCGTTGTGTAACGAGTGTTAACACTTTGAAATGATTGTTCATAGACAATAAAAGACGTGAACAAGATCCCAACCTCTAAATTTTGATGTTGATTTGGAAATTCTGAAAGAAAAGGTTGCTAAAATACACATGTCGTGTACATTTGATTCTTTGATATCTACACAACACAGTTTTAACTGGGGACCATCTCGCTTACTGGCTATACACCTTCTGAAAACCAACATACCGGAAGCCATTAGATTGGTCAATGTCTAAATTCAGATGGAAGAACCAAACCATATGATAAAAAATTTGGAAGAACATGAGAAATGCAAGTGCGTTTACTATAAGGGCAAAATGTGAGAAGTGGAACTCAATCTCATACTGTTTGAGCCATACCAGGCTTTATAGTATTTTACGGTTCTTAATACAATGTTGATGTCGTATACGTAAGCATTTTATCGTTTAGTGGTTGTTTTATCCACTCTTTAACATGTCGTTCCTGAAGTTTTATGGTGATTTAATATTTGATTAATTTGCAATTCATTGTTGTTTTATTGTCGAACGGAAATATAAAATTCTTCAGGAAATATACAAGGAATTTAGTTTTTACCTTATGACAAGTTGAATAAAAAAAAAAGACCCGGAATGGAATACAATAAATTTTATTCTCTAGTGAATGGCATTAGAATAATGAATTTTACAGATGGTCAGTGTGTCCTTGTCAATTTTTCCACCATTTGCCTGAATATAAAACATGAAGTGACATATTCATCGTAGCAAAGCATCAGCTTCTATATTTCATTAAAACAAGACACATGTCATATCTGATCCAAATCTTACAAGAAATGTATAGATTGTATCTTAACTAGCGATACAGTGATTAGTTGAATTGTAAACAGGAGTGTATCCAAGGGAAATCGTCCGAAAAGCTACAAACAAAAGACGAAAACTGAGAACTACATCACTGGGAGTTATACAACTCGACAACGTACATTTCAATGCAGCAATTGTTAGAGTTGATCAGAATTTTGACAAACATTTATGATATTCAGGTCATATTTCAATATCCAAAGAACGAGGCACAAAGATGTTTTCCACAGGTGGCGATGAAAGGAGTTAAATGACAAACAAGGTATTCTTGGGCCGTAATTGAATTTTCCATCGCCCGACATTGTTCCTCGAGATTCGACGAACCTCACGAAGTAGCACAATTCCATCCTTTGGTCCTGCATTCCTAACGCTTGTAAGCGGCTGCCTCGTCACTCTGACTCTTCACTTTGGGGTGCAAGAAAAAAGATAAGCGATGGTCCTTTCCTATCAGCACAACATCACAAACACAATCAGATGACCATCTCTGGATAATCGACCAAAGATTAAGGATACACAGAAATTCATTATCGACTTAAGAGATTAGGAGTATTAATCGACCAAAGATTATAAAGTTGTTATCAAAAGAGATTATGAACATGTGTCAATCAAAAATGCGGTCGTAAAACGTGTGTGATGTTCAGAAAGAGGGACATAGTTATCTTTTAAACCCCCGACAATCAATACTAAAGTACATGACGTGACTCAGAAGTATTGAGTATTAGCACTTTAAACTGTTATTGTTTCAGACATACGACAAATAACAACAATATTTTTGGTGTAAAGGTACGAGGCACTTCTTGTATTAGCAGAATTATTTCCTTGTTGAACATACAAAAGATAGTTTCATTGAAGAAAAGACCACAAACGACTGTTTAAGATAAGGAAATATGAGGTATTTCCAAAAGCAAACGAGTTACCAGAGATAAACTCAGTTGGAATTTTTTTCTTTCTTCATGAAAAGCATTGAGGATAATATGTGTGCCTATTTGAAGTTACAATTCTAAATGAAAAACATTTAACAGGAATTCCGAGTTCCTGTGTGTTTGCTACTTATTGCTTTAAATACCTAAAAGTACTTAATTCATTAATTTCTATAGGAAATTAATCTTTTATTTAAATGAAATTGTTGCCTCTAGGAATTTTGATGTAATTTTCAGCTGCAGCTAGCAGTGACTGACAAACGATCCTTGGCAGAAAGTACAATAAAAACACAAAATAGACAGGTAGTACACGTGTGATTTTTACCTTGTGTTTTATGAATGTAGAAAACAATACGTCTCATACATGTATCTCCCATTTACACAAAATGGAGATCATTGTAATTTTTACAGCAGTATGATCATTAGTTGTTTTATTCCCAATATTGATATATACCTTTGATTATACGAACCGGGAAATCATGTTCATTTCCTAAATCTATTCCAAAGATTATCCAAAGTCATGATTAAGTTAAAAACTGATCCCACCTTATCCATTTCTATCCTACAAGACCATGATTCACTGGCTACCGCCAACCCATCCCAAGAAATAGTCATGTTTCGATCCGCAAAGCATCATCAAATATTTTAGGGTGTAAAATAAGATACCATGTCATTCTTAAGATCTGAAGTGATTGGGCATAAAATAAAGAAGAAACTAGCTTTAGAACATCGAATGGAATATTCATGTTACACAAACTACACGGAAAATCTAACTTTTCAAATATCGTTCTGGAAAATGATATACACCAGCAGATACCTCTGGTGAAAATTCTCTTTCTGAGAATTAACGAATTTAGTATTTTGCCTTTTAGTACGACTGATCAAAATTCTAGATAAAAATTTACAAAAATGGTGCATGTTTCATTTTACTGAGCAAAAAGGAATTTAACCTGGATAACCGCAGTTTTAAAAACGTTCATTGTTCAAGTAAATTTCTGTGTGCGATGATAATTTTGTAACAAGTGTGTATAAGATTATCTGTGGTCTATCTAGTTAGTTTTGCTTGATAAAATAAAATGCTTTAAGATTTAAACATATTTTTGAAATGATACTCCGTTGTGCATATACGGTTTTTCGCCATTGAACACTTGTGAAAAGACGGGGATAAATATAATAGAAGCAATTTAAGGTTTATTGTCAATTTATAAAGCCTGGTTTTATTTCTGTGGCTATTCGCATACTGGAGTCAAATAGGCATGTCGGGTATAAGAGGGGGCTGGGAATTAAACATCTAGAATTCACGAGGAGTTGGTTGGGATTTCTTTGTGCTTCAGAAAGCTTTTAAATATAAATATGCCTGATATTATCAAAATCATTTATCACTACAAAAAGACTTAGAGTCCATTAAACCAACAAGAAAACATATTTGCAAATTGTTGTTTGCAATTCAACGCTTTTGATGATACGGATTAAAAGACATAATTTAAAAATTAACTCGTTCGCAGTTGGACTTTGATCTAATCGGAATGTGCATGAATTGAGGTCCAAACTCATGTATGAATGAAACTTTGATGTTTTGTGGGATTAAAGCGCATTAGAGATGCTAGTCTCGCTTGAACGAGACTTTGATTAACTACTTTTCAGTCAAGTAGCATTTGACCACGGTTTATAAAACATACAGTCGTTTGCGTGTATTTTTTACCCTTCCGGTTTAGCTCATTCTCATAGTAAACATATTTATGTGCTTGTCTGTGTTGTTTCGTATCATGCACTAGGTATTTAATTCGCCTTAGAAAGTCTTCAATTAGCTATAATCTACTCCATGGCTCTCAGAAAGTTCTTGAGCCTCCGTACCGCCCTTTTTCCTTCTTATTCTTCAACTTGTCATTTTAATGGTTTTTAAAAAGACTCTGTAGTTCCTGTAATCGTCACAAATGACGGTACTTCAGCGCACACTTCAGCATTCAGCAGCGCTAACCATTTCTCTCCAGGTATAAATTACCATCTCAACTTTTCCAGTGACATACTTTCAAATATTCCAAATTTTTGAAGTGTTCAATAACCGCGCCAAGTTGGCGATCTAAAGATAAGTGAGGGACACCTGATTTTAAATGTACCAACAGCCAAATGTTTAACAAATGGAAGGTCGGCCCTCTCTTCTCTGCTGTAGGTTGGGATTATGTTTGACCAGTTGGAACGATTTTTTTTTCATATTCCTTAATAACAACTTTCCACATCGCATATTCTTTATACATAACGAGGACCCACTCAGGAGTTCAACGAAGGGATCAACCTTCTGTAACAGCGCCACTCGATTTGGAAGAATAGTATGATTTATATATCTTAAGAAACACGAGTACTAATAAATTTACAGGTAGCCATAAAATATTTTATAGTGGAGGAATGTTCTGCGCCCTCTACCGTGCCCCCCGTGTGACGATCGACAGCTATAATGGCCGCAGGGCAAGCCGCTCAGGTAGAGAAGACAACACCTGCAAAAGACGAAATCTTTCAAGTCATCCCCACTGAGGCTACCGTCCTACTTCCCCATGTTCTGCTTATGTTGTCAAAGGGAAAAGTGTCTTCATGAACAAATTTATGGCATGTTAGATCTCCGAAAAATGAGATTTAACGTCCTAAATCCTTTTACTATACAAATGGCGTTTTTTGTCAATTCTCACTGATGAATATTAAAACGTGATTTACTTTCCCAGCTGTTCATCAGAAGGAAATGAATCGACATTGAACTTGTATGGACTCTCTGTGTTTGTCTGGTAGTCGTTACGACTTCATTTACTGACATTTTTATTGCACTCCGAATTCAAAAACTAATATTGAACGTATTAGAAGGACCGTGTTACATTTTTTGTCAAATAAATGCAAACAGATTCAGACTACGTAAGGGACATCCAATCCCTATCTTCTCAAGTCTAAGATTTATAACCACTCTAAACAAACGAAAGACCCGAGTTCCTTTTTATTTGTCCTGTCCTGATTTTCCTCAATGGAGATATCAATTTAGTAACAAGTGTATAAAAATACCACTTCCATTCTTCAAGCTGCCGCAAAATCCCTGCTCAGAATTACGGTACATATTCACCTGTATATATATACATACATATTGCCTAGATGCTACTTTTGGTGTGGTTTGACATTTAAAGATAGTTCAGTAAAGTACATCTTTAATTTTCTCCTAAATGATTATTACTTCAGTCATAATCATACATTGATTTGAAACATGATAGACTGAAGGAATGTCTGCTTTACAAAATTAATAAGAGATCTGACGTAAAAACCAGTTTACAGCTCTCCTATGGTCGTCTAATTACATGTTCTCATTTGCATGCCAGAAGAAAAACAATTTGTAACCTTTAGTCCGTCTGCTAGTCTCCCAACATAAGCGTTAAATTAAAAGTTAACCAAATGAACCAGTTTTAAGGGAGGATCATAACAGTTCTTGATAAGAAAGAATACTTTTAAAATTTTCACATTAACCTTATGGAGACTAAATTTTTTTTCTCACTTTGTTATCAAATTGTCTCTTCATTGCCGAGTGTCCTTTAAATGCTGTCAAAGAAAAACAGAAAGAAGAAATGGTTGTTTCATCATTTTGTACTTAAACCATGAATTACAATAATACAAAAGAGAACATAAATAATTTGAAATTATAACAATAATTTTTTATTTTATAATGCAATTTATGCAAAATGAAAATAATGATATGATTGTCAATGAATGGGAGATTGGAGATGAGCAAATATGAAGCTGACTTCCGAACAGCCATATTTCGGAACACACACACTTTTTCATCCATTTTCGCAAATAAATAATATCACAACAAATAACAATAACAATTTAAAGAGTTATCATGGCTACCGGCACCCGCATCCTTCTACAACCATGTCTTGATAGACTTTCAGCACAACTGTGCCATGTTCGTCCGTATATAATAAGGAGAGCGAACTGAGTTCTGTGGGTACACAACAGGGCTTCGGGGCCGCCCTGGGGTCTATGGAGTTCACTAAGTCTTGGACTATCGCATGGTTTGTCACATTCATGTGGTCATCATACGGCCAGTGACATGAACCATCACAGTAATACGCATTATAGCCGGGTGGCGCGAATATCCAATCGTTCCACCCAACGGCTTTAAAATCTACATTTAACTCCTTCCTTCGACACTGGTCGTTATACTTTTTCCTCTTTGTTTTATTCTTTCTATTGTTTTTCTTTCTATTTCTCCTTCGCTTTTTATTTTTTCTATTTTTCCTATTTTTTCTAACTTTTTTTGTTTTATCACTGGTGGCTCGCTTAGTCCGTGACCCACGGTTATCGTCCGTGAAAGTCACCAACAGAGGTCTTTTGTGCCTCTCTTCCTCCACACTTTCTACGTCACGTCGTAAACGCACGTGTTTAATGGAGTCTGTGGACGGTTTGTTTTTAAATTGTAATACACGAACTTTTAATCCATGATTTGAATGAGGATTCTTTTTCCATTTTAATACTGCTGGGTGAATGTCAAAAGATTCCCAAGATGCATTTCTTCCTCCCACGTGACGCACATCCAGCAGCCTAGTTATGGCTTCAGAATTTTGGGTTTCCGGTTGAAGAACCTCGTGAATTTCTATTTTATGTCTGAACTGTTTCCTGTTTCCGACTGGATTTTTTGTGTCGTTATTTTGATCAACAAAGAGTCTTAGCTCAGCACCAGTTAATGATTCCTCCATAGGAATGGATGATACGTTGAAGTAGAAATGGGCACAGTTGTGCTCCCCGCATCCTGCCATACTGATGACGTCAGTGGTCAATTCTGTGATAAGAAGAAGAAATTGATCATAATCTTCGTATTAAGGCTCTGATTTCGTATATACAACAGTTGATAAAGGTTAATAAGATATGCACTAGGTCTGATGCCACATTATGAATCTACATGCATTTGTGGTTTCAATTAAAAATATATCTTTCCAGACTAGTGATGTTCGTCTGTATGTTTTTAATTACTTAAAAACAACTACAAAAGCCATATGTCTTTCTATTGATTCCATGTCTATTATTCATAATTCATTTAATCCTCGTAAATTTCACACAAAAGTATGTAAATCAGGTTAAATATATTTAGTAAATTATAATTGATATATTTTTAACTTTTTCGGAATTGAAAAATAGTTCTTTGTCACATTTTAAATAATAAAAGTAGTGTTGGTGTAATATTGGTATCATCTATAAGCAGAATTTTATTTCATTTTCATCTATACATGGAATGGAATGTCATGGTTGATATAGTCAAGTTTATTTAACCAACCGTCTTTTTTATGAAAGTTAAGGAACCGTTTTGTAAGAGTTTCCAAGAAAGGAGGTAAAATTCTTTTATTTTTACCTTTATGAAGAAAACTTCTAACAGTGTTGGCGGAACCCGCGCCTCGTCTTTTGACATTGACGCTATCTCCAAGAGAATCTGGGTCCTCGCTGTGTTTTTCATATAACTCTAACAAATACTGTGGAATAAAAGTATCTTTCTTTGGCTTTGGTCGTTCCTTCAATCCAAACAGATGTAAGAAGGTTTTCTCAAAAGCCTGAATTATTTCTCTTCTTCGATTTTCGTCGTAGTGAGAAGGAAAAGCCGATTCCAGAAGAGAAGGCGACGACGATCCAGCCAGCACGGTGCACGCTAGCAACAGTAGAAAACCAAATTGACAGAAACTCATTGTGAAAATGCCTGTAAAACAAAGGAAAATCATATTGAAAATGTCTGTAAATCAGACAGATGTCTATTCTATAATCTTCTTACCCAGCATGATCCTACTTTTACTTTCTAAAATATATACATTGATTAAACAAAATTTTAAAAACCTGCACAAAGGCACTTTTAATAAACAATGCTTTGCGTCACTATGCCTTTATTTACTTATTTACTTTTTTATCGATGAATGGTTATTCCTATTATTACTCTTGTCTTGTTTCAATACCGAGATCCTATCTGAATTTGAGTTATGTGATGGATTTGGTTTGTATTTATAAAACATCGGTGAATCAGCCAGTGTTGGTGGGTGGACAATTTAGCCACGGTCAATAATCTGGTCTGAATTAGCTGCAGAATTTGTTTTATGACGCGCTAGAGATATCGGATTAACAAAACAATCACTACAAACGCCTATAAGTATCAAGTTTTTACTCTGTAATCGGCAGTTTATCAAGATGGGGAGTGCTTTGTAGAACTTTCGCTTCTATTTAAATTTGAGATGAGTCTGACGTAATTTTTAATTAATTGGTAGCATCCAACACATTCCTGATTCCACTTTATTTATTCTTGGTTTTTATGTTGCTAATTATAAAAAATCTTCCTTATAAAACCTCATATATATTTTGGAAGGTCGGTACCTTCTTCAATAAAAAAGCTAAAAAAATTCGTGATATGCCTGTGAAGAAAATAAGATAAGAAGATGAAAACAAATGTAAAAATGCTTGTTAGGATCCATGTTGGTAAACGAGGACAAGTTGCAAACCATGGTGATCAAACAAACCTGTGTGTTGTTTAAATTAGGCGGGGCGTAGGAAAGAGTTATAAAGCGCTCTCTCCAAGTAATCTTTGTTGGCGATGTGATAAAAGAAAGATCAACTAATCTTAGTGTATAGCCTTTGCTTTATCAAGCAGAACTCAAAAGGAGGCAGGGTACATCCTCATTATTAAGAAAGTATTTCACTGCTTGCGAGAATCCATCCAGAGTTGTATTCCTAATGTACAATTACCCTAAGTAAATTCCAGGGCAACATAGGGGGATTGTTCAATGTGTGGAAAGATCATTATGTTAAACACTGACAAAGAATGCATGTACACACAAAGATATTGTGAATGCTTAGGTACGGAACAGCGAGGAAGCCAGTATCTGAGGGTGGTTAGAAGATAAAGTGACGGAAATCTGAGACTGGTTTGTACTCGGGGTCGATTCTCAGGGGTTACCGCTCCAACACTCGTCACGCGACGTTCAAAGCCGCTCATCAATAAACTGCTACTCTAGGAATGCTCGCGAATATTTGATTTCAGAGATTTGTTTCTTTATTCTAACAATCTATAAAATTCCTCAGTTTTTGTTAAAACCAAAAGTATACACAAAACGTCGGCCTGTAGGTGACTGTCTGCACGTCATGGGCATTAGAACATGTTAGGTGTAAGTCAGTCTCGTGGTTACTTCATTAATACGAAAAAAACAGTTGATGTCACTTAAATTAGTTTTTGCTATTAGATAGTATCGGAGGGACTTTTTGGTCTTTATGTAGCTTAGTGGATTAAACACAGCCATGCCTTTATCTAACCGCTTTCACTGATACAATAGTGAATGCCAACCAACGGTGCTATGCTGGAATCAGTGCTTTTGTGGGGATAGGACGTTCCGTTAGATAATACCCAAAGACCCGCGACCGTTTTTTCTTCTTCCACAAAATGACAAGCGATTTGCTGTAGGCAGTTTTTCAAAAAAATTCATTAATATCATTCTACGTTACACCAGTAGTTTATTCTCCCTACATTAAAAAGAAGATGATTTCAGAAGACAGATGGTTGTCATCTATGTAGCATGATTGATAAGTTCTGCATCATAGTTTTTTTCTCCGGATGTTTGGTTTCATGAAATCCCCTCAATCAAGGCCATATTTTAACATTGTCAACATTCTAGAATGAACTCCGTTTTCCCTTTTAAAAATATAAGGTGCAACTTTCACACCACACTGTACCAGATTCTGCCGCAATTTGTTTGATTTTGGCAGACTGTCTGCTTTTAAGTACAAATTACTCCTTTACTCGACTTCTCCAAGTTAAAACTTGTGTGCAATTTTAATTTAAAAAATTGATCTTATAAAGTCGTGTTTTTTCCGCGATGGATAATGTTTAAATTGTGTTTGAATTGAAAACAGTTATTTAAACCATCTTGTGTCAATAAAACGCCTGATCGAGGTCCCAAAAGTCAACGAAAGATTTTCTTAGCAGTATTGTGTTATTGAAAAATCGAATGTTGATTTAACACTGTTTAAAGCTTTTGTAAACCCAACAGGTGTTTTATATTTGAATTTACAGATTGAAATAATTCCTAGCGCCATTTTTCGTAAATTGTGTGCCTTTTCTGAATAGAATATTTCATTTTAAACATAATAATATTCAAGCTTTGATATACAGATCCTAAGCAGAAACCTATTAAAAATGAGCATAACGAGGTTTTGTAAACCTTCTTATAACACGCACATGGCAAAGCACAAGGGCACTTAGTTATTTCACAAAATGTTGATGGAGATCTTTTGTCATGATCTATCAATGGCGTATCATTGGCCCTGAGGACCCCAAACAGATATAATTTTAATTAGTACGTTTGACAAGGTTATAATATGGTAATTGATGTTTATCATAGGTAAACATGCCGTTTGACAGCACAATATTTGTGCGAGCGCCCGTACCCCAGGGGTATTTTCCAATACCGCTACTTACACGAATATAGAGCTTGGTTCCTGCACGGTCTTCCATTAGTTTGTTAATTCCCCTATTTAATGTCATAGCACATTCTTCTATAAATTCCAAATATACTGAAAGTAAATGATCCTTGTATGCAAGAGATTGTTTTCTCAAACGCTTGTTCAGTCAGTAAATCCCGAGTCTAAATTTGCTCCTCAACGAAAATAGCTCTGATTGCACACACATTCTCAACCGGATAAGGTTTAAATAACCGTATTAATAAATCATGTTTATGGTGGAACAGGTGGTTTATACTGAGAAGAGAGTACGTGTGTATTAATAAGTTCCAACTTCTATAGTACGCTCTCCTCGTCTACCTGCACTCCGAATCCTTTAAACTTTCTGGTGAAAATAACAACACTTTAAATACATGGTCTTGAAAACT
Organism: Ostrea edulis; assembly: GCF_947568905.1. Lineage (NCBI taxonomy): Eukaryota > Metazoa > Mollusca > Bivalvia > Ostreida > Ostreidae > Ostrea > Ostrea edulis. The sequence continues at coordinate 51,035,166 of NC_079168.1, read as the reverse complement.
TCATTATATGTTCCGGTCAAAGAGATAATCGTTTACTTATTAATGAAAAACTCGTTGCACGTATAATCCCTTAATGTCAATTTCTATAATATGTCTAAGATTGTAGTGTGTGTTCTCATATATATATAAAGCATGAATAATAATGAGGGGGCGGACTGCGCACGCGTTTAAAACGTCTGTCAATTATCGAGTATCGTACATTTTTATTTATTGCTATTTCTTCTACGCGCTTAAACCACAAATACTGGTCATTGTAATACTTTAAGGAAAAGGGAATTGTTTTTCACCAATAGGTAACTTTCATAAGATATTGCATGAAAATCAACAATAAGCACATTACGCATCACAGACATTAAATATAAAAAATAAATAAATAAATAAAAGAATACCAAGCATTTTGATAGTTTGTTATTGATACACTATACACACACACATAATAATTACAATAATAAAATAAATGTAGAAATATAATTAAGTAGACTTATATCTTCAAGTAAAATGCGTTTTAGAGTACATATTAGTAAATTATTTATGAAATTTATTCGTAATTAAAAAGAAAGAAGAACAGACCTTGCGATAATTTGAGGACATCCCATTAAATGATGTGTCATTCAACAAAACAGTTGTTGAAGCAAGCTGGATATGACGACGAATACTTAACTAAAGGACGCGCGCAAATGCTAAATTTCATTAATTAATAGTTTACTCGTATTTGCCATCCAAAATAATGTGATCAATTGGTTTACATAAACAATCAATTTAGCGTGTTATCCAATCAGAACGCCAGCTGGGGAGGCTTTTCAGGTCTACTGTTTGCATAGTACGCGCGTGGCGTTAAAAGGGGTGTATGGTCGTAATTTAAAGTCGGCATTTTAGAAGAATTAATTACCATTAATTACTTCAGTTATATAGAAGATATACTTCTAGCCCAAAGAATATTTACTAACTTACTCAAAACAGTACAACCTGTTGGAAAAGTCTGTTAGATAGATACTTCCATGTCAATATTATTCAGACTAGTTGATAATTTATAATAAGCAGCAACTTTTTTTTAATTGAGGAGACTTATGAAAGTACTGCTTCAGAAATTGAAGTATTTGAAAAACTCAGGAAATAAATATTTTGAATTCCTACCCTTGCTATATTTATGTATCTACGTACGCTTTCATAAAAACGGTGTCAAAGACAAAAGAGTATATTAAAACTGAAATTTTACAAATAACTAGCTAACAAGATACAGACATGAAAGTGATTCCCTCTGTGCAATAAAATTTAATTGTTTCTTTTTAACGTTCTAAAATTAGCTTAAACGTAGCGCCCGGGAATTTTGAGGTTCGGATTTTTTCCCCCTACAACAGAGCCATTGACGTTTTTCAGAATGGAGAAACATTCCTTACACTGTCGGAAATTTTTGCGAGTTAAATAAATGTATGCAGAAAAGAGCGCATGTAAACAAAAATTTCAGTCTCTCTATACTATGAAGTTTAAAAGTTTACCATTATGACTGCTCTCCTCAACAATCCAAATTAATAAAATCAGGCAATGTCCATAGAAAAAAAAAACCAATGGTCAAATGACCGATTCCTGAAATTTTCCACGCATATTGAAAAAGTGTTCAGTGTTCCAGGTGTTAGAAACACGCATCTGAATTTCAGAGAGCGACACAACACAACGGTCACGTTTGATTACACAAAGAGAAATAGAGATAAAATCGAAACAGATGTTCCCCAGAGGTTAAAATCGGTAGTGTACATTTTCAATTAAATTCTATTACACGTCAGGTTTACAATCATCAAGGTACTCTGTTTTATCGACAGGGCAAGACAGACGGTTAAAATTATGGAGAAACGGGTAGAAATGGGAAACAATTCACAATACTTGCTAATCCCAACAGCAAGTGTAAAACTCTGTATAAAATTCAATCTTTAAGTTTATATAGGATATATATATATATATATATATATATATATATATATATAAGAGCAACCAAATAGAGCTCAAGAATGAATTATGAAAGGGATTTGCTTGTTTTGTTTTCATCAGAAACGAGATAAATGGCTTTTATCTAAAAGAAAAAGTTAATATTGCTATAAAAGCTGAATAGTAAAGTACTATCACAGTTCCTATTGCTTGGGGCCGGGAACACACAAGAGAACCTTTTTCACCTTGACATTTTCCGTTGGAATTCATACAGGAGACTAATTCTAATCAGGTATTCCTACCATATAAGATATACGCATTATGAATCCAGTTGTGAAAAATTGTAAATGTAAGAGCAGTTTCCTGGACAGTATTCGCTTTGATCCTCGCCTCAACATTTACCTTTGTTTGTCACCTATAGTGAAATATCGAAGACAACTGGAAAAAACGCATACACTGTATTTTATGAGTCTTTTCAAAAACCTTAATATACATACCATAAAGTAAAGATTTTATTCAGAGAAATTTGCATGAGGACGACAACTGAAACATCAACCCGGAAACAGAATCTGGTGTCTGTGAATGAAACAAGTGATCATTTGACAACGCATCTGATCTTGTATGACACTTTCTGTTATTGTTGTCTTAATTCATCATTTCGTAAAATATTCAGTTACACATGTAATAGAACAGAATTCGGTAACTATCGATCAAAATCCGTCACATAAGTTGCATCACATGAACTCTTTGATTCTTTAATAAGCATGAACACGTGCACGATAATTCAAAATTTGAAGACCTTTTGGGAATTTAATTGCATCTTGAAAAATCGGTCAATAAAACTACTCCAAAAATAACGATTAATTATAATCAATTTAATATGATAATGAAAGGTTTGTGTAAAAGTTTTACTTGTCAACGGCTGTAGTCATGGAAACGTCCATCAGAATGTAAATCTTGCGAAGTTTGCAAAGGATAAAAAGCAGGTTTTTAGGTTCTTGCAGCGAAAGAAAACTAAAGACGAGGATATTCAAAAGTGCATCAACAATTGTTAAAATCATTACATCGACCATTAATTGATGTATCTCGGTAGTAAAACAAATCCTCGTGGGCGATGTTTTCTGGGAATATAAATCGCTTTAATAATTTTATGATCCGCAATGAAATCTACTGGCTTGAAAATATTTTTATCACAATGATTATAAAACCTACACGGAAAGTTAGTACAAAAATGTCAAATCTGGCTAGTAATCAACACAACCAAAATACTTTAAATATCATGGCTTTTTTGACAATCGTAATGGAAAAATATGTATACTATAACGAATTATGTCAAAATAAATGTCAAGACACAATGCTTCCTAAATTCCAAATCGCTTTTATGGATAAAAAGGGGGACAATCAGGGAACTCATTAAGATTTATGGGTTTCTGGTGTATAATACTAATGAAACAGACGACTAAACAGGGGAGGGTGTTACATTTGTTAATACGATTTGAAAAACAGAAAAATTAATCACACATTAAATTAGACCTATAGAGGCACTTATGTTACGTCGATACAAAACTCCTCGGGATGCTGAGGTATATGAACTAAAACAATTTTCAAATGCAATCTTATGTTCAAAAATTATCTACGTGACGAAAAACTGTTGCCCAATAAATTGATGAAGGACTCAGCGATTTTAAGGTGATAATTAGAGATTAGGAAATACTTCCTACTCGCACAAACAATTCTATTTCGATAGGTTTTCCTACCTGACTACGCATTACTTCAGGAACTCACATTGAATGTCAAGTCTCCCACGGACAAATGGGGGATGGGGATAAAGTCAAAATTATCAAGTAACATTATTTCGGTCAAAGACAAAGTTCGAATTATTTCCGTTAATTTGAAAGTAGTAGGGGCGATGACTCCCACTGGTTATTTGTTTTTCGGTAAAGTATTATAGGTCTTTATAAGTTAATGAATTAATCATTGAATACATGTGTTTTGTAAAAACAAACAAACAAGTAGCTATGTTGAAGAAACTTCTTCCCGTAGTTTTAGCATATAAACTATAAATAAGCGTGCTTTGTTAAAAACAAAAAACCCATAGATATGTGCACCTAGTATTAGTATATAAACAATATGAATAAATGTATTTTGTTATAAAGAAAAGATATGATTATGTGTTTTGTCAAAAACAGATGCTTCCTGTGGTTTTAGCATATAGCTATAGCGGACCACACCGGAACTACATTCCTGTGCTACGTTTCCCTTCTTGCAAGAACGATTAGTGGTTAAGAGAAGGAAATTATATCATTACTTAATAAATATAGAAAGCACAGAGTGTTTATCGTTATTGAAAAAATATTGTTCTTATCATGAAGATAAAATAAACGTTGGCTGAATATCAACCCATCAAACAATCGACTGAAGACCATTAACACCGGATACATGTAATTTTTGGCGGTCATTTAGACGTTTGTTATGCATTAACAATTTCCCGTAGATTTACAGACTGGGTATTTCAGATTGCCCGTAGGTCGCAGTGCTAATCAAACCACATAAAAGAGTGGGGTTATATATATATATATATATATATATATATATATATAAAAGGCGAGATACTCGCATGTAGAAGATTCGTCTTTTTGCCCATTCATTCTTCAGAAAGACAACATAACCAATAGGAAACCGTTGGGATAATGAAAGCAATAACATCTTTTAATTAGTGTATGCAACATCCGTGAATCAGATTTCTTCAATTTGATCAAATCAGTGATGAAATAAAACTTTTAAAAAAAAGTATAACATATTAATCTAAATGACAAATGTTGTACATACAAACACGCTTTTTATAAAGTTTTCAAAAGTTCAGCGCCATCATTACTCGCAACAGAACAAATTTTAAGAAACCAAGACTTTTCCGTTGTACTGACCTTTTATATTTAACCTTGAACAAGATATTAATCGTATCCCTGCGAGTGCATTTGAAACAAATCACACATAAAAAACTAGTTTATTGGGAAATTAAGACAATCACTGTTTAAATGTGCACAGACATTTAGTTTGGGTGACTTTGACTTTTCACCAATAACACTGAAAATTAAGTGGAAATATGGTTTTCTAATTAAGATGCTATTCTTGCTAGTTTGACAGAATATGGATGAAAAATCAATATATGCACCCAGGGGTGCATAAGCCGAGTTGCATGGGATACATTGTAAAGTCAGGAATGATGTGGCATATTCATAATTGTGAAGAACTAATTTCAGTTTTAAACTTTTCAAGTTACTGTCCAGAAACCATATTTGTCTGAAGTTTTCAATCTATTTTTGGTCACTGTGACCTTGACCTTTGACCTTTTTTCCCCTTCAAAATCAATAGGGGTCTTCCTTACCTGGTACCCAACAATATATCAAAGTTTCATTTGATTCGGACTTAAACTTTCTGAGTTATCATCCGGAAACCAAATTTTTCTGAAATTTTCATTCTATTTTCGGTCACTGTGACCTTGACCTTTGACAATTTTTCTCCAAAATCAATAGAGGTCTTTTTACCTGGTACCCAACAATATATCAAAGTTTCATTTAATTAGATTGTAAACTTTTCGAGTTATCATCCGGAAACCAATTGTTGACGCCCAACCGCCGGCCGCCCACATCACCAAACCAATAGCCGAGTTCAACTTCGTTGCAACTCGGCTAAAAATTAAGCTCAAATTCATCACCTAAAATTTCCCTTCCATTGTCTCTTATAATCAATACGTATCAATATGCTTTATTCAAAGTATCATTCAATCTATAAAAAGACAGGTAAAGGATGTGACCTAAATCCTGTACATTTGAGGTGGAACCAAAAAGACGATCGGGCAATACACTGTCTTCATCCGCAACTACATTGCGAGGGGATATTCTATAACAAGTTTGAAGACAAGGAAACAGTTGCACAAAAGCTGTATAAAAATAACATTTAACTGCAAGTTAACTAAAAAAAACTTTTGTGCAACTGGGTCATGAATTTAAGGTCAATAGTACTAAAAGATCAAATGAAATAAGCAATGAACATCATTTCTTAAAAGAAGCTTGAACAGATGCACCGACAAGTCACGATTCTCGTCATTTTGCTATGAAACAGACCATCCAAGTATTTGAATATGCTACGGATTTTCAATGCAAATGTTAATCAAACGTACTTTATATGACGTATTTCTGAATGGTTACAATGACTGCACAATCACTACCTAGGTGACATTAAAAGACAAAATTCTACACAGCTATGGACCCTTAGACTTACAACCCAAGGTAAACAACTATGTACAGTCAATAACACCATTATATACTATTTTACTGGTTTTTACTTTGAAATCAGTAATCACATTCGGTTAATCATTCATGATTTGTTAAAGAGGAATATCACATCAGAGAAATCTGCTATAAATAAAAAAGAAAATGGAGGATATGTACAATGTTTTGAAATTGAAGTTTCAAATTTACCTTATTTAGTTTAAATGCAGTTTTAGAAGAAAGTAATCTAAAAAAGAAAAAGAGGAAACCCATTCAAGACTCGAACATACAAGTTGATACGTAAACTTACTGGGCTACTCACCTAAGTCATTAGATTTAAAAGGAATATACATGTATTGCTAATATGTATATTTTCATTCAAATTTCAAATGGAAGTCAGCCATTGTAACGATGTATCATTCCTCCTTAAATAATACCCTGGATATCAACTCTGATAAGTGGAAAAGAAAAACCTAAGTAGTATAAACTTCTCAGTTCAAGATCTTTGCCTTTCCGTTGACCTTAATGGAGAGAGATACATGTGCATATCCTGAGAGTGACCTTGTCCAAAGTTGAAGTCAATGTTCTACTGTTCTATTATAGACAACTCTGACACCCATTCCAAACACACTGTGATCTATTGATAGACCCATTGCTTACATTTTCCATTCAACTACATGCTGCAGATAAACAAAGGCTGTGACAGCCATCGAGGCAGATGAGGAATACGCATATTAAAAAAATCGAGTATAAAATCATTTCACATTTCACCTTAAAGTTCATGAAAGTGAGCAAACAAAAAATATCTCCCAAAATAGGAAACTAGTAATCTGTGAAAACAATAGTAAAATAAATTGGTGCATCGCCTTGTCACTATCATACTAAAACATCATTCCCCCATTATGCATGCATACGCTACAGTTAGTTCGAACTGCTTAACGAATTATCCACGGTTCCCTAATAGACAGGGACCCCTGGGGGTATTATATCATTTGCTCACATCAAATCGTGACACGACCTTTTGAACTAATGCTTTTGTTTTGTTTTACATCCCGTCACTAAATATTATATTGAGACGTAACCAGCTATAGGTGAAGTACCACAAATTTAGACCGCTCAGGGCCTTATCAGTGAGGGTTCTTTAACATGCCAATGTCTGCCGCGACACGAGACCTCCGTTTTTAAGGTCATATCCGAAAGACCCGTGATTCCCACATATAAATACCGAGTATGTGGCGAAGGCAATCACTACCTATGTTTACGTCTTAGGTTTGACTCCGCCATGGTACGAGCGGGGCTCGAACTTACGTCCTTCCGGTTACGAAGCGAACGCTCAACCACAGAGCTACCCCGACCGGTAATAAAACACATTATGTACAAGTCTTTAATAGCAATAACTAGTATAGTTATGTAAAAGTACAATACAAACATCTGCACAATCTTCTTAAGAGCTGATGATCAAGCCACGATGATAGCGTCCTTTAACCTCATTCCCTATATCTACAGGTCAAGGTCACGTTGGAGGAGTGCAGTCAGGTTACAATAACGACTGCCAAAGGACTTCATTTGATCACTTAGTCAAACAGCTGATCAAATGTCAAGATCACAGAGAAGGGATGTATATATAGACTTTAACATTGAACAGTTGTTTTACTCAGAGACGTCATTTGCGCCCGAGGGTTCTTTTATCGTGGTACCACCAACCATGACCTCCGTTTTTGAGGTCACATCCGAAAGATCCGCAATTCTCACTTCTAAATGCCGAAGGTTTTGGCAAAGGAACAGTCACTACCTATGTTAAACGTTCTGTTTGATTGCGGTGCCTGGATAAAAAACAGAACCCAGGACCCCCCGGTTCCCAAGGAAGTGACCTTACCACCAAGCTACCACGACCGGTACGGCTTTATAAAGTGGTATTAAATGATGGATTTGTGAAGTTTAAACTCTTGTATTTTACACTCAATCTATGTATTTTACACTCAATCTATGTATTCTACACTCGATCTATGTATTCAAATATTAAGTTTCCTTTCATTATATTAGCACGTTGCAATTCATCGCTGGTATCACCCCACTAGGTCTCTAACGAACACCTGCGCTAATGTAATCGAGAAATGACGTGCGATGGATCTTTGAAAAATGACAAGCATTAACACATTGAAAAATACCGAAAATGAAGCAGCTTATCCTTATATTGTTGAAATACTACAGTTTATATGAAAAATAATATTTGAAAGGTTGCTCGATGCACAAAACGTTGAGGTTTCACACAAATAAGTTTAAACTAGGTTCATGACTCATTTGCCTGTTTGTTGCTTTGATTTTCTTTTGTTACTAAATGTTTCCAAATTTACCAGCGGATATTCCATCAGCAGGCCATTGACTATGAGGATTCAAAATACTTCATAGGGAACGCCAGACGATACCAAATGGCCATAACGATCACCAAGTCAAACATAATTTGATTTACGATAGGGAAGTCATTGCATACAAAAGAAAACAAGCTTCGTATATTGAAAAACGTGTAATTGAATATTTTATCGAAAACGAACATATTGTCAAACTCGTGCATCGAATTTAGCACGTTATCAAATCATTCATTATCCGCATTGCATGTTTGTGATAAGAAGCCACTGACTGCAAAGTCGTGTACTAGTAAATATCAAAGGAACATTTACGAGACAATTTTCATATATATCTGTTACCTTTTGACTTGTAAAATCTTACTTTAATAATTTCATCAAATAAATTCTGCACTATGACTACAATGGACAATTTTTGAAGGGCCGCAAAATTTAGGCCTATGCTCGGCGTTTACGGCCTTTGAGCAGGGAGGGAGCTTTATCGTGCCACACCTGATGTGACACGGGGCCTCGGTTTTTGCGGCTTCATCCAGAGGAACGCCCCATTTAGTTGCCTCTTACGACAAGCAAGGGGTACTGAGGACCTACTCTAACCCGGATCCCCACGTCAATAAAAATAATGGAAATGTGCACGCGAGAAGCGGCACAGTTCATACCTTCATGTATTTTCAAAAATGAAATGTATTTCTTATATTTACATTCCATATCCATTTCTGTTGGGATTCCCAGCCATTAAAATAGACGTACTATATTTTATCTGTATTTAAACGCGCATTGTTCAAAACTGCAGCGCATTCATGAAGAAGTGGCTACCGTATACATCTATAGAGATATCAAAGGCACCAAAAAAATGTTTACTTGACGTCCCTTCGAGAAATTTTCACTCATATTGAAACGTCACCAGTCGAGGGGAAGGCCGCCGGAATGACTTAGGCCGAGCTGACGAGGATCAGCCAGAACAGTGTGCGTTAGAGGTGTGTTACTGCAGCCCTATGTTCCTCAAGGACTCAAAAGGCATAAGTCAAAGTCAAGTCTATTGATGGGTGCGGTTGTATTGATATTTCCCTAGATTATCACAAAACTTGAGGAACCCAACTATTGATGTTAGGGATACCCTTAATGAACTCTGGGTTGTTGTTTTTTTTTTTTTTTTTTTTTTTTTTTAAAAAGCACAAAACAGTGCAAGTCCGGAAAACACTTAGAGGAAATGGCGTATAGGAATTTAAAAAGGATTTATGACATAATTTATCGATAAGTGATATACTAGTACTGTTTTTGTTTGGTTAATAGTATTAGTCTACTAACAAATTTACGTCACATTTAACGTCCCCCACCTGCCGCAACATTGGTTTCAATGGAAACCCTCTACATTCGACTGATGATAATCGTATTGCAACATTTGTATAACCGAGCGTTACGTAATCATTAAAGATAATTGTTTGTAAATATGAGGAATTTCTGACAAAAATTGAACAGTTATTAACAAAGTGCACAAACTTTGGATCAACCTAGTATTATATTCTAACATCTTTGGGTCTTCAGCTCACGTGAGCTTTCCTGATTGAAGTTTCTACGTCGTCTTTCTGTAAAACTGTCTTGTCACAAAGCATCATAGAGTGTAAGGGAACTGAAGTTTGCACAAATGAAGGTTCACATCCCTTCCAAAGAGAAATCATTTTTTGAAAGAGAGTGATAATAGGGATGGTGTTGAAAAATCATTCTTCTTAAAACCCATGGCACCATGATAATCAATACTTCCATGGAAGCTACGATGCATGTATTTATTCAAAATTGTTTAACCACAGGCTCCCGAGAGGCAGCTAAGGTAGGATAACAATGCGGGTAAAGTTGTACATAGGCATATAAAGGACACTTCTTTAATAAAATTCAAGGACAAGGGTATACAAGTCGTCAATTGCTTGTTTGGTGTTGATTAAACGTTGTTCAAGAATGACCCGTAAATGAAGGGTGGGGCTACAATAGAGGTTTGATATTTTGTCCAGGAATACTAGATTAATATAATTCTAGAAAAATCTTCAGCTCAAAAGGTTCGAAGTTTTGCATTGGTATATTCTTTAAAAGTCTTATTAAAAGCTAAAAGTATCCTATTTAAGCCTCCTTATTTAGTGAAGATTCAAATGTTTACACCAGGTAGGGCCACACTAGTGATTTAAAGTTGTTACATTGGAATATATAGGAAAGTTCCTCTACAGAGGGATCAGGAGTGAAATATGTCAAATTAATATGCATGCATTCATGTGCAGTGTAGAATAAGTTAATTCAAACCATGACCCCAGGCTACAATGGGGTTTAAATTTACGTGGGAGGATGTATTAATGTGAACTATGTGGCCTATGGGCCTCTTATTCTGATAAACAACTGTGCTCATTGTATTCTGATGAAAAAACACCATTCTGTTCATCTTGCATCTGTTTGTACAAAAGGCAGGAAAAAGGTTATTTTTGTCAATTATCTTAGTTCTAGTTCAACGGGAAAAGCAGTATAAGATGAGAGAGACGGGATAAGATATCGAACTCGGCAAGTCATTTGTAAAATTACAATGGATAATGGACATCGATCATAGTATACCTGTATAATTAGAACTAGAATACATATTTTTAACATACCCGGTATCATAAACAGAATAAAAATGTATTTAAGTACGTATGTTTTTGCACTCACAGGCGAATTGAATTTCATACATCGTATAGACGACACAATAAGAGCGCTACAAGACGCTCTGGGTATCTGGGCGAGATTTTCATCTTAATAAACATTTTAGCAATAGTAAATTACACAAGTTCTTACGGGATTGAATTAGAATGAAAGTTTTTAATTACACCTGTCTCAACAAATTGCATTGACTTGACAAGAAACAATACGTATAGTTATTACAGTCTGTTGCGTTCAGGTGTTGGTGATTGATGCATACATGTTTCAGTCCCAAACCTCTCCTTTTTGGCTTATTTATTACTATCCCAGGTGGTTTCTTTAATCCATTACCTTAATACGTTAGGGTTAGAATTATTGAGCAATGGTAAGGTTGGTTTCGATTTTTTTCTTAATGTCCGCCCTCGTGCCTTGGCATGCGTTGTTATATAGATCGTTCTTACATTTTGCATTTTTACATACTGGTCGGGATTGGTCAGTATTCAGAAATGTATATGTTTACATTGCAGCCCTAAAATAGCTTCTTCAGAAACATCTGCTTCCAGTTCTTATCCATACGATCATTCACGCAGCAACTTGGCTTTCTCAATGGAATGTAGTGTCATCCAACTGTCTTATTTATAAACCATTATACAAACGAGAGAAGAAATGTTCATTTTTCATATAGATATATATTTGGCACCACCACACTGCAAGCGCTTATGTGATTATGTAAATCTGTAGATAATGCCCTGTTTAAATTCTGGTCGAGATAAAACAGACTTCTGACCATGATATTCACAAGTACTCCCGGATCGCTTTTTTGGGTCACGCACCTGGCCAAGCCTTGATCGTTTAATATACAGTCAAATATTCACCGACACTTTTGTTTAAGTCTACACTTCACACCTGACATAATTGGCGTGAACTAGGATTTAATGGACACTTAATTAATTACCGGCTGAAACGCCGGGAGAGTGCAGGAAATCCTCAGTAAGCAAAGGAAGGGGATACAACTGCGTAGGTCTACCTTTTGAACAGCTGGCGAAAGGTCATCACCTGCATGTTGAGTGTCACCTTTGAATGAAGATTTAAGATGTAGAACATCTTTATAAATATAAAGCACAGGAGATATAAAAGGATTTACTACTGCTTTTAACACGACTGTATCATTTTTCAGTCACCTACACATTGCTCCACAAGGTTAATCCAGTTCCTCTCTAATTTCTGAAAAATTTTGATTCCTCTATCCCCGAACATACACTGAATGGTTATCATGACAGTTTGAACCCCTTGTGCAACAATATCTGTTGCTCTAGAGAACTTATTAAATCGGATACCAAACAAGACAAGTGATTTATTTTATTTATGTTAAAGTGAAGAAAATGTGACCAATTTTATTCTAATTAGGGTGAACTATTGCGAACGTTTATATAACATCTGCATGTCCCTCACAACAGTACAAAACTATTCTTCTCTATGAAAATCCATGTCCTTAATTTTCTAAAACCTGATATGATAATTTCAATTAAAACGCATGATCCTTGCTGCGTTTGGCTCGTACCATGCATAGTACACTAGTATTAGTATATTAACCTTCTAGAATGACTTTCAGATCAAAAGCACCAACTAGATCTAAATGTACGGAAAATGGGGTAGGCAGCTGTGGCGGAGTAAAATGTTTTTAGAAAATTATCTGTCAACCACATAAGAAAATATAATTATTCTTGCCAGAGAGAGAGCTTACAACAACAAAAAATCACACATTTGATTTTCATTTTGAGATAGATGTTAAACAATCTTTTCTCAGAAATGTTATTTTGACTTGTAAAATATAAAAAGTGTACAGACTGTCACCCTTGTCAAAGATATGCATATCGGAACTGTCTATGGAGCAAATCTACGACAGTGTGTATAGTGCAAAGGATATGAAGTCACCGGATATCTGAACATAATCATAGAACAGCAAAATAAATTCATGAAAAATGTCTTAGTTGAGAAAACTAATATTGTCAAGAAACTATGTGTACACTCCCCGTGTCAGTTTCGTTAAGATCATTCACGATTCGCTGTCAAGAAGTTGTATATTAATTTACTATGTCTACAGCTTGTAATTATTTTATATGATTTAATTTTAAAAAATTAAACAAAACAATTACTTTCTGCCTGGCAAGTAAACAATGAGCTACAGGTCAATCACATGGGACCTGTAAACAACGACTGTCTGTCAAATCGGACTTCAAAGTTTTGCTTCATGAAAAGAAAATGTAAATGACTGGGTTTTTTAAAATTTGTTTTGGATTTGGATATAACTTAATTTTATATATTTGGTTTGTTTGTATGTTGTTTTTCACTGATATAAAGACGTCACACTGATATAAAGACGTCACACTGATATAAAGACGTCACACTGATATAAAGACGTCACACTGATATAAAGACGTCACACTGATATAAAGACGTCACCAGCTATAGGTGAAGTGCCGCGCAAATTTTGATCCATGGATGCAAGCAGTGAGCATTCTTTATCATGCCCACGTGTACTTTAACACGGGACCTTCGTTTCGAAAGACCCGTAACTTCCACTTCCTAATACTGGAAACTTAGCGAAGGAAAGTAACAATCTCCGTTAAACGTCTTAGGTTTGATGCTGCACCAGGTAGGTTTGATGCGGCGCCGAGGATCGAACCCAGACTCGCATGGTTGCGAAGCAAGCGCCCCAACTTATACTAGTCTACGTGCTGCAATATATCATAGAACGATAATAAGGTACAGAAATCAATGTAAAGGTTTTAATTAAAGACGTAATGAATGTCTATTTACTTAACAAGAGTTGTCAGATGACAACATAGCTCGCCGGGAAGCATGACTCTACTTAACCTATCATTCAAAAGGTTAAAGTTTTTGAAAAATAGGTCATAGCCCAAGGATACTAGGTCAAAAGTTTTGATACCATATCAAAGGCCTGGTCATGAGGCATCTAAATATGAAATATCAAATCCCTATCTCCTTGGTTCAAAATATATAGCCAAGGTTAATGTTTTTGAAAATCAGGTCAAAGTCCAAGGTCAACAGTTCTGGTAACAAAAGAAATTTCTTCTAATGAGGCATCTAAATTTGAAACATCGAAGTCCTATCAATCTTGATTTAAAAGATATAACCAGGTTGAAGTTTGTGAACAGTAGGTCAAAATTGAAGGCAAAGGTTATTAGGTCACATGTCTTCTACCAAAACAAAGCTCTCTCCGTGAGGCATCTATATGTAAAATATCAAAGCCCTATTCCTATTGGTTAAAAAAAATATAGCCCAGTTTAAAGGTTTTTAAAAGTAGGTCAAAGTCCAAGGTCAAAATTCTTGGTACCAAAACAAAGGTCTCTTCATGAGGCATCTATATGTGAAATATGAAAACCCTATTACCCTTGGTTCAAAAGATATAGCCCAGGTTAAAGTTTTTGAATAGTAATCTCAGGTGAAGGTCACTAGGTCAAAAGTCTTTGTGCCAAAACAAAGGTCTCTGTATGAGACATCTATATGTAAAATATCTAAAACCTATCCCCCTCTTTGGTTCAAAATCTATAGCCCAGGTTAAGGTATTTAAAAAGTAGGTCAAGTCCAAGGTCTAGGTCAAAAGTCTTGGTACCACAACAAATGTCTCTTCATGAGGAATCAATATGTGAAATATCAAAACCCTATCCCCTTTGATTTAAAAAAAATATAGCCCATGATGTGGTGTATTTTTTTAAAAATAGGTCAAAGTTCACAGTAATGGTCACTATGTCAAAAGTCTTGGTACCAAAACAAAAGTCTCTTCATGGGGCATCTATATGTGAAATATCAAAACCCTATCTTGTTTGGTTAAAAAAATATAGGCCAGGTTTTTTCCTTAAAGTGTGACGCCGAAACCAGGGTCATGCCAATAGTTCTCCGGACAGTCGTCCCGGCGAGCTAAAAATGAAATTAACAGCGAGCCAGTGCGTAGCACTGGCCTGTACTACGAGCTCTAATGAAAGGTGAAGATAACGAAGAGTGATCAATCTCATAACTCCTATAAGGAATACAAAATAGAGCTGGACAGACTCGGACCCCTGGGTATACCAGAGGTGGGATCAGGTGCCTAGGCGAAGTAAGCATCTCCTGCCGATCGGTCACATCCGCCATGAGCCCTATATCTTATCAGGATTTAGGCGCGCGTAAAAGTCCGAGCTGCAACTGCTCATTCGTTTGTCAGAATCTCAGAAGCCGCTTATCAAAAATGGTGGATATCTCGCAAAGGCACATTTCCTTGATCTCTGATTACGAACTAGCGTAAATTATCTCAATTTATCTTAGTCTTGTGGTCCCCAAAACAATGCAGTGCGCCGCATTAACGAAAAGTAATGCCGTGACAGGGCCGTAACTGCCGATGAGGCAGACGAGGCAACTGCCTCGTCTGATTTTTTGGCAAAAAAGAAAATAAAATTATATAAATGTTATATTATAGGATATATGTTTAAAATGAAGACAAGCACCTTTGTCTTTGACACCATATTACGATTCTTTACATAGTACAAATGAAACACAAACATGATAAATTGGGATTTAAAAAGTGTCATTTTCAGTCGTAAAGTCAATCGGCGGCCCCCAATCCCCTGCCTCCCCTGATTTAGAACCCTACTTACGGCCCTGCCGTGACAAGACGATATATGCTTGACGCTACGAGCTACATATACTATACGTTTAGACGTCATAATGCAACTGAAGCTGTGGCGGATCTAAATTAGGAGTTGAAAGGTGAGTTTAGCACACACACACACACACACACACACACACACACACAGGACGATGAAAAATCAACCTTGCCACATACATACTATGGAGAAAAAATTATTATAATTTTACACATGTAGATCTTTGAAAATAATCGAGATCAACTGATCGTGATCCTCTAGCTTGATAACGAAAATAAAGGGAGGATATTTAATTATTGTGTTAAATTAAAATGTGTCACTGCTATATGGGGGTTATTGATTAAATTTTCAGGATAATCACCGCCTTGAATAACTTAATTCCATAGTTAGAGGCTTATACATGGGGGGAGGGGAACGAACCCACAACTCCCGTGTTAGATAGGAAATAATAGCATCTAATTTCACATAAGATAGATGCTTTTATTTTACGAGGAGTACTTAAAAGGACATATCGCATGTTTCTTAACTTTTTAATTAACGTAGTTCCACCCTCCTGTGACGTCATAAGATTTCGCAAAGTCAATGATTTATTAAGATTTATGCATGACAGGAACATAAATTTTGTTGGAGTCTTTTTCAATAGTTATTGTAAAAAAAAATCTCGTTAACCATAAAATATTTCTAAAGTGAATAATCAATTATATGTTTCAAAACATTGAATCCAAGGGCAATAACTCCTGTTTTCATTAAATTATTTTTCAAGTCCATTATTCGATAGATTTCCTTTATTTTTTCACAAAAATTTTGTATATTTTTTAAATAAACAGTTCCATTAAATTTTTATGAATACTATCATATCGTTTTAACAATTTTTTATGAAATGTTGATAATGCTGTTTAAGGAAAATTCTAATTTTCTAACGTTGATAACAGGTAAATATGTGTGCTAATTGATAAAAAATTCATTATTACCGCAACATACTTATTTTGTCATTTTTATTTGTTACTAAGATATATTATTTGAAGAATCAACAATCAAACATAAGATTGAACCTATAACTCTAGAGGAGTGGAATTACCTTAAATGTACATGTATTTTAAATGAAATATTTTGCGTAGTTTTCTAGTTTGAAAACGACGAAATTCAAATCTTGCGATATGTTGGGAGAGGGCTAAAATATGCTATGTCTGCCGCCCAATACCTTTCCCTATTTGTGAATATAATTATTATAAATCGAAATCTTGCGATACGCATATATACTTTCGATATTTTACGCGCCATTATGTGTGACGTCATATGCGACCTCAAGCGAGAGGGTTTGAAAACAGCTGTTAGCCATTTTATAAACGGATTAGATTTTGTCGACAAACAAGCCAATTATCACGTTAACGGCTGGTAGATAACATTGCGTTAGGGTGTTTTGTGTCGCTTGCGGGTGTACTAGCTGTCAGAAGAAGGGATGTGAACTGAGGTTTTTTCTTCTTCATTTTTTTAAGGAAGGTGTGAGGAAAAAGACTTGAGTAATTTTTTGTCGACGCAAGGAATTTGCCATAAAAAAAACCACCAGTCACCTGTCCATGCACTTCTCCAAAAAAGAGGTTGAACAGAGACCTGCTAAACTGCGAGACAATGGTTATGTAGAAGCTAAGCACATCTACAGCATATGCATTATGTTCTGGTCTTCAAATTCAATACACTCTCGCTTCTTGTTAATAAAAACTGACCTTGTAACAGCATATGCTGTGCCCCCAGTTCCTACCAACTGGTAGATTTACAAAAAACCATTAAGATAGAAAATAATTGAACTTGCATTTATAAATAATAGTATTGATAGAACATTGTAATTCCTAACTTTAAATTCAATAACAATTTCATTTTTTAAAAAAAAATGAACTATCAAATACAGTATAATGCCGTACTCCCACTTGCTAACGACGTGTATATCACAATTTACAAAAGAAAGAAAATAATACTGCTAGCGATAAGATAAAGTATTGTGATTTCTACTTTAAATTTGATTTTTTTTCTATCTCTCTAGAAATACACCCGTGACAGTAGTCATTGATGCAACAGGTATAATCATTTTTCTAATCCAAAAAATAAATATTAATTGCAGTTTATTAATAAAACAGCGCCAATTACAGATGTTTAGAGGAAAAACCTTACCAAGTAGTGTTTAGACAGCGATCCATGTAAACATTTACTTGCATATTGCAACTGCCGATTTACGCTAGCTTTTCTCGCTACATTCTTAGGTATTTATATCGCTATTTGTATGCACTGGTGGCTAAAATATACACGGTTTGAATATTAAGACTCGGGGAAATCAATATCGAAATAAATGTCCATGGTGAATAAAAGTTTTTAAAATCATCTAACACTACTTTCACAATCAGCTGATCGAAGAGGGTCGCATGTGACGTCACTGTAACACGTCACTACCTATAACTAATTAACACGAGTTGGCTGAGAGTTAAATCCGTATTATGACTAATCATCGCAATATTTCGGCGAACGAACATTTAGAATTAATTATTATATGCATAAGAAAGACAAATTGCATATAATTTTGTGTACTTTTGAAACTTTAAAAACAAAATTGGGGTCCTTAAGTATAAATGTTAATCGCCTCGGGATCAGTCTCCTTTCTGATGCTGCCAGTCGAATAAATAATTTGAGAAGTGTCTTTTTGTGAATAGCCACTGTATTATGCCATATGTCGAAATTCCCACCCACCCATCCCATATCATGCGTGTAAACATTTTAAGATTAGGTCAGTGGCTGTTGTTTTTGTGTTAATCGTCCCTTCTACTCATTAAGTCAGCTGATTCCATATGTATTGTTGTGTTGTCAGTGAATTTGAAACTCTAACTTGTGATGTAACTCATGGAATAATTAGCTAAATAATGGATTAATCTAACAAACTCTATATGAGTAACCATCCGCGTTTAACCCAGGGTGGTCAATTTTGAACTTGTTAATGTTGCATTTTGTTAGTTAATTGGTGTTGCATTTGTGTTGGTTTTCCCAGATGTGTTACGATTGGTATCCCACAAATTCTTGTTGTTTACCACGGTCAGTACTCGCCAAATAAAGTATAAACTTGTTTCGCTTGTTTTATCCCCTCTGTATATTGATTGATTGATTATATATTGTTTAACGTCCCTCTCGAGAATATTTCACTCATATGGAGACGTCACCACTGCCGGTGAAGGGCTGCAAAATTTAGGCGTGTGCTCGGCGCTTATGGCTATTGAGCAGGGAGGGATCTTTTTCGTGCCACACCTGCTGTGACACGGGACCTCAGTTTTTGCGGTCTCATCCGAAGGACCGCCCCATTTAGTCGCCTCTTACGACAAGCAAGGGGTTACTGAGGACCTATTCTAACCCGGATCCCCACGGGATAAATATATATGTTAGCTTATAGTTTCAACTGGGCCCCTGCATGGGGTGCAACTCACTACTCTTGGGAAAATTTCTGGTTCCTTTCATGAATAAGTAGCTGCACTTGCTCTAACGGTAGTTCCATCAAAATATTAATAATCCTAGCTGAATTTTCTTGGGTGTATGTGACCTTTTCTTTTCTAGACCTGCATGCAAAAAACCTCAAACCTAGACTTTTGTATTTTCCATTTCTGATGATTGTGCATTTCCTGTGAATGATAAATTGTGACAGTATTATCTTGTTCTACATTAAAACTGTCTTTGATGCCATTGGAAGACGGAAAACATATTGAAGAAGTTTAATGGATGCTACCGTTTTATTTTAAACATAGGCTTTACAAAAGAGGAACACCTTAACACCTGTACAACGAGAAGCACGTGTTCGGGGAAGGGCTTTATCTATTTACCGGCAAAACTCGCAAGCTTTTACCTTTTTACATAACCAGACTGTTACTGACTACTTTGTAATTACAATTCTATTATGATAAAGTATATTTGGGTTGCTATGATATGTATATTAAGCGCTAATTATACGCTGATTCGTAATCCTTGCTGTCCGACGCTTGCATTCCAAAATTGATAGATGGCGCAAATATCTTCAGAGCACACCTGTTTTTCTTCATTATTTACTTATATACCTTAACCTGCTTTTAAAATACCATGAGAACTTTCATAAATAAAAGCAAGATCTAATATCTTGTTATTTTTCACACATCGATCATGATAGAGTTTTCCATGATGAGTTGGAAGAGCGATGCTATCAGCAACTGACAGACATCGCCTTTTGTTCAAGCCTGGTTTGCTTTTGTTATTTGACATTTCTTTATTTGATATTAGCATCTTAATAACTGTCTGGGCCAATATAAACTGTGTGTCTTACCGGCGGCCGAACTAATTTGAATGCACAAGAAATTAATTAAAACTGTCCTTCCATTTCACGACCAATATTTTAGAAGTCAATTTTAACATTATTGTTTGATGATGCCGTTATATGTTAGGGTCAAGAATAGGAAGGTGGAGTTCTAAACTTATGAATGAAATATGGAAAATTCCAATCAACATCCTTATTACGCACGTTGTACAGGTGCGCGGTGGTAGGGAACATATCAGAAATGTTGCAATGCTAGGCGTGTTTTTGATCACCAAGACAGCTGCGGTGATGCGATGTGTAGCAGATTAACGTAGATTACCAACGCAAGATTATTGTACATCAACATTCATCTGTTTTATGTTCCCCGCGCAACTGAAACATTCGTGGTTTCTTTGTCGCTTTTAAAACAATTTCATTCATCACAGCTTGAACCAATGTTAGAGAGTAAATATATTTTTTACAACAAAAGTATTAATTTAGAGCTACACTGTATAGATTCCATGAAATGTTTGTGTTTCATCTCCTGGCTGTTGTATATGTCACGTGCAGGTAAAGCAATAACCACAATGCTCGCAAGTTCAAGTGCAGGTGTAGCAATAATCAGAATACTTTCAAAGTTCACGTGCAGCCACAGCAATAACCACTATACTGGAAATTTTCACCATTAAACATGTTTACAACCATTTCTATATATATGACAAACAAATGTATCCGACCCCAACCCTTGCCTTGTCAGTTGTTTCAGATGAAATACAACAATGACAAAACCCCAGATAATTTAAGACTATGCTGCACTCAAACAACACAACAAAGATACATAAAAACGTTTACCAATCCGCCAATGAGAAAACAAAAAAACGTATAAAATAACTCTGTGGTTTACAGTTTCCAATGGAAATTCTGGAACTAGCTCCGTCAAGCTGTAAACATTCTGATTTGGGCATAAATCACGCGTCATTACACTGCTAATTGATTAGGCCTGTCTTACAAACAAATGACACGTACTTAGGGTCATCAATTAATACTTTACTTATACGTCCTGTTTTGACTGAATCAAATGACATCCCATGCCGCTGAATTATAGTAATGGACAGATATAGTGGTAGCGGGGGTGTAAGGGGCAGTACTTAACAGGACATAACTGTCAAATAAAACCTTACGCCACCAAAGGTGAATATAGTTCACATATTATATGTAACAATGATTTGGTGCAATGATACCGGTAAATCAGACAAAATTATGTTGTCCAAGAGAGAGAAAAATAGAGGTAAAAATGATGGTGGTATTCTGAGAATTGCACATGGAAAAGAAATGCTGGAAACAACACGTTGTTGATGAATTTGAGCACATGAATTAAGCCTACTATGTACAAACTTTTGGTGCCACAAAAAAGCAGATACTGTAAATGGAATTTGATATTCCTATCAACAAAAAGTATTTGAAGTATGATGCAGTTTAGCAATGATATTAACAAGTTTATAGTCTCCAGAAACAGAAATTCTTTCACTATTCTCGGTGGACATAGAACTTTGCTTTCTCGAGGGTCAATAAATTTGTTATCGTCCTCATAACCTTTAAATGGATACTTTATGAAACACAGGTGGAATTTATTTTAATTTCTCCTTGAAGAGTAACACAGAGAGTATATTATAGAGTTTAAAGTTACGAGGTCACATGTCTTTTAAAAATATAGAAAAAAAATCTTCATAGGTATAATAAATGTATTTATTTTATATATTTGTTACATAATACAGGATTTCTGTACCCCTGATATGAACACAGTGTCAATCATTACATACCAAGAATAATGACCCTTTATCTCGCCCGTTATTATATAGAACACCTCAAACTTCCGCCAGAGTTCGTCTGCTCACAAACCAAACTCTTCCGGTTAGGCATTATGGGATAGGGATTTCTTAGGAACTACAAAACTACGCAGCCGCGTACACTGTGTGACGTCACTGTAGGATGGAGCATAAACATAACGTCAAACGTCAAGGACGTAAACATCAAGTTCATTACTTTACGCTATAATTTGAACAGTCTCCCTACTTTTTAGTGGTCTTTAGATCATTTTATGTTTAAAATAAAATCCATACTTTTATATTAATGCTCTTAATGTCAATATTTTTAAGCTTTAACTACGAACTACTTCTTAAGTGTTATTTGCCCGCGTGAGAATCGCGGACTCACAATATACAAATCTGTTTCTGTACTGTGTCAGCCGGTAGAGGTCTATACGCAGATCACGCCTAAACTTTTGCCAGAGTTTGTTTGCTGAGATAGCGATTTCTTAGGCTGCGTATACTTTTTGGCGTCACTGTAGAATGACGAAAAAAACATAACGTCAAACGTAAACAGTTCAAAACAAAAACATAAATATGAAGCTCATTACTTTACACTATAATTTGAACAGAGTCTCCCTACTTTTTAATGATATTTTGATCATTTTATGTTTATTTTCAAGCTTTAACTACGAACTACTTCTTTAGTGAACTTGCCCGCGTGATAATGACGTCGGTGGCCTAGTGGTTAGACCGTCAGACTCTCGACCGAAAGGTCGTGTGTTCGAGTCCTAGCCGCGGCAGGGCCGACGTTGTGTCCTTGTGAAAGGCACTTTTCATGAATTTCCTCACTCCACCCAAGTGTAAAAGGGGTACCTGGCTATAGACAGTGAAAGATATTGTTAGAATGTTAGTGCTCTAGCGCTTGTAATGGCAGCTTGCACTGTATGCTTCCTAGGAGGCTGAGAAAGTTATAGATTAATATAAGGTCTGCCGGGGTAATAATGCATTGTAAAGCGCTTTGAGCAGCATACGCTGGAAAAAGCGCTATATAAAACCAATCATTATTATTATTATTATAATCGAGGACTCACAATATACAAATATGTATATTGTACTGCGTCGCATAGGAGAGGTCTATACGTAGGTGACGTAATGATGCCTCGACGGGGAGTTTGTCTATACGTAGGTGACGTAATGAGGCCTCGACGGGGAGTATGTATCAGGCCTCGACGGGGAGTTTGCAGAGCACCTCTGAACTTTTCATTCGTAGTACCTCGGAATTTTTCCCACTTAAAGGCTTATTCACCAGTGCCATCATTAATGGAAATGTAACCATCAATTTTGGTAAAGAGTAAGAGTTTAATCGATTTCTTTATATTTATTCAAATTGCTATTTTCACTAGGTATCTTGAATTATTCAAAACAATAATAATTGTTTTAACTTTTATCCGTTAATGAACCATTAGAATGTATTGAATTGGTTTGTAGTATCATGATGAGAAACAAAAATTCATCTTGCTATTAAAAAACATTATTATATTTGAATGTGGACGCTATTTTCAGGTATATATGATAAAACCAACAATGCATGTCAAAATTCGTATCACACCCAAATCAACTCTCGACTGATATTAATCCGAGGGTCTATGGCCCTTGGGATGATATTGGAGTATCGGGTTGATATGCGATGCAGAATTTGCAATGTATCATTCTTTATTTATATGACATTTATTATTGAAAATACATGACAATATGGACTGGGACACTTTACGTCAGTATACTTCAAGAAGCGCATTATTTCCACTTTCATTTCTCCCAGAATTACCAGCCGTTAAAATAGACTTACTATATTCTGTATTCATGCGCGTATTGTGTACAACTACCGTGCGTTCATGTGGAAATGCATATTACAATTTAGCCCCCCCCCCCTAAAAAAAACACCATGAGAAATGTAAATATATAAACCTATCTGTAAAAAGTTGTAAGTAAGTTTTCTTTTCAAATCAAAAGAATGAAAATTTTCTAGCTACTTAATTGACAAGGACATTTATAGTCAATACTAGTAGGTACATGTATTCGCGCAGTGTTATTGAAGCCCAACCACTTTGCACCGTCTGGGATTTTAAAAATTGGACGTTCTGCGT
This sequence comes from Ostrea edulis, assembly GCF_947568905.1. Lineage (NCBI taxonomy): Eukaryota > Metazoa > Mollusca > Bivalvia > Ostreida > Ostreidae > Ostrea > Ostrea edulis. The sequence continues at coordinate 51,011,050 of NC_079168.1, read as the reverse complement.
ATATACTGTTCACAATCTATCGTTGTACAAAATTCAATATGATATAATAAAGAATATCTGTCTAATACATTTTTAATGAATTCTTATGGTGCTGAACTGTTGAATACTGAGGAAAAAGGATTGCATGGGACTTCAAAGCAAAAATATGACAGGGAATATGCAAATGTTTTATTTAGCTAGTATCTGTATCGATTATGAACTGCAAATAAATAGGACTGGGACTGAAAACCCCAACATTTCCCAATCAACGCTGATACGATTCCAATTTTAATTCCGCATAGCTGATACGATTCCAATTAAATTCTAATTCCGCATAGCAGGCATTGTTATAATTGATCAGTTATGCAATGAATTTATGATATATTGTCGTTTAGTAGGCCAGTTCTCGTCTCCTGTGCCGCGTCGTGCCGAGATTTTCCGAATAATAATATCTCGCGCGGTACCAACACTTCACAGCGCAATAATACGTATATGTATGCGAAAACAACAAAAATGGAAAGCGGTAGTGTGGTTAAGTAATCAGTCTGTAATTTAATATGAGTGATAATGGGAAAGTAGACTATTTGAAAAAAAAAATTAACCAGCCACTACTATGAGGAAGCGAATTCCAAAGAAACGTTCGGGACTGCATTAATTCCGGAGTATAGGTCGTTTCGATAATAAAAAATCAAGTTGTAAATCATATACAACGTTGTTTTGTGCTAGCCACAACATATTTAAATGCGACAGACATTCCCCATACATTTGAGTTCTGGGATGAGAATTTGCTCTTAGATGCAGAACCAGATGGGATCTTTACACCTTTTTAACACATTACTACAGATAGAGTACGGTCATGGCCCATTGCAGATTCTTTCTTTTATCTTTTCTAGCTTAATCATTCCTTAATATGTTTAAAAGATTTGCGAAACAGATAGAAAAATCAAATGGAGGAAGAATTCGTGAGTACATTTATTTCTCAGGCCAAGAATAGGTTCAGGGCAGCGGTACCGGTTTTGTTGAAAGATGGAATGTGCGGACATATTTTTTGAAGAACTCACACTGAATGAACGATTGAATCATTTTGGCGGGTAACCACCTGTATGTAGGGTTTGCCAACAGCACGTGTGGTAATATTTTGACATCTTTTGGCCATCCGGAGCGAATCATGCGATTAAACTGCTAGAAGAAGTCAATTTTATAGCAGCCCATCTGGGATTTAAGTAAACAATTTTGTTTTCTAAACGATCCTGCAGGTGGTTTGTGTGCATTTCTCTTTGCACGCGATATTGAACATTATAAACATTTCACGAGGAATGACGAAACGAATGCACGTTTCCTTCAGATCTTCTGCTCACCCTGAGTATCTGTGATTTGTTACAGGGTCGCTCAAAATAAATGTCATTATCCAGATCACATTTCGCAGGTGTTTTATAGACGTAACAAACAAGAAGCTTTATTGAACGAGCAGTGCCAGGAATTCTTTATAAAGTTGTTACATCTGGCTCTTCAATATCCCAGACATGTAATGCAGAGACTTTGATTTTACAAAAACCTCTCCTTGTGACCTTAAAATTCTTTTTGAAGTATTAATATAATCACATCTTCTTTTTGAATTCGAAAATCAATATATATATATATATATATAATCTTTTTCTGCGATACTCCAAACTGCCATGAATTAATTAGTGAGAAATTATGAATACAAATGCGTGATGTACTGTGCTTATTGGTATACAAGTAGTGTGAATAGTAAAAATTGTTTTATTGTCAAGAACTTAGAATTACGCAAAAAGTAAGGTATGTTTTCAAATTTGCATGTCAATTTCAATGAGTGAGTTCAAAAATAGATAAAAAGGTCAAATAACAAAGAAATAGATTGGCATAACCCATTATGTGACTAATACTAATGACTTTGGACAGGATGCTCTTTGTCTAAAACGCCTTCAAGGCGGACAACCATCTCATGTATTAAAATTCGACTTCAAAAATTCCATATCTGATGTCTGACCCCAGCGTCTGTTAAACGAAGCTTCCATGTTTGTTTCGTTTATATTCTCATTGGGATGGCGTCTTTAGAATAATAAAATTAATGAGTTTGATTAATTTTCTTCATATTTATATTGTCTTGTTTTGGTTAACTAATATAAACATTGAATGATTTCTGGAGGGAAATTCCGAAAATGACTTTCAGTTCAAACTCTCCTGTCACAGCGAAATTTATGTCAAAGGGCTCGAGACGTTTTTGGGAAAAGGGCAATAAGAAATATGAAAGACAAATATTGCCCATATGCATAGTCTTAATGACTTGTAACTAATAGCCCATCCATTGAAATGCTACTGGGGATCAAATAAATCGATTGGCGTCGAAGTTGGTGTAAACATAAAATGCCAAGATGCATATATTACACACTAATATGAACACATTTTTCATTCTAATAATCTGACAATACGAGGTAAATTCTCCCCTATATATCTCATATCAACAACCATATCTTAGATATGCATCTCAGTTTGCTGCAACATTGATCAATCAGTTTTAAATGGGAGGACGAAATGTATAAATATAGTCTTTCCAGATCCATCGGCGACAAAAAGGAAACCATAATATATAGTTCAGAGCGACATAATTACACAATGGAAAAAATAAATTATTGAAATTGTTTGTTACCCTTCAACAAATAAAAGATAAAGTTTGTGTTTCATTTCAATTATAATTTCTTTTACGTTGTAGAATCGTTGTACTTGCCTTTTCTGCATTTTCAACATTTGACATCCGATTAATTTCGGTAACATTTACCAGACATAAACTCTGGATTAAGCGCCCTTTCGCCACGTGTGCATGCTTACCATTTGGTTCAAAGCCAAACAACCATCTGTCAGAAGGCTTATTTCTTGATATGTTTAATGATGAAACCAAGGGGTCTTTTATTTGTTGCTTCAAACATGTTTCTCGTCATTAAAATCGTAATTAAGGATATCGAGTATGTTAATAGGTCTCATAAACCGAAACAGAATCAGCCGGTGTCCGCGCTGGCTAATTCTTGAGGATGTTACTAGTTTACATTCCGCTGACTTGTGAGAAATATCACGTTTACAGGTGCAATCAGGATATCGGCCAGATTTACTTTATTCGTGGTTTTGTTTACATGCACAATGATCTACCAAATTCTGATAAATGAAAGTCAAAGTGATAATGAAATATTCAATTATTTTTTACCAAAAGTTTGGTTTAAATCGCTGCATTCATTGTCAAGGAAAAACAAATGAAATATTCTTCCAAGATAAAGATATAATGGTAACTTAAAGGGAGACTTACTGTGGATCTTTGTGTTGCATGTTCGATCTCTCGAGGTCTGCAGACACGTGTAAACATTTATAACACTTAAAATCAAATGATTTGGCTCCCGGTACTCTAATGAGAGAAATCACTCCAATTCACCATGTCGAACACAGCTTGTGTATCCCTACGATGTCACAACTCGTTAGATCAAGGAAACCTTCCGCAACAAATATAAACACCCAGATTCCAAGTTATATACTGAAACCGTCAGAACTATGACATTCTTCCCATACTGATAGCATAACTCATTATAACCTGATTTCTGTAGAAACCATCTTGCACCATGCCTTGACCCGAGACGACTTTCAGTCCTAGTAATCTATGATGAGATAGATTTTTTTTAACGAACTGGGCTATTGAATGCTGAGCGAATGTATGTATTTCACAAAGTAATTATTTTAATTTCATAATTCTAAATTTATAGATTATTCATGTAGTAGTTAGAAAGGCAACTTCAAAAATTTAGTAGCAGAAAACAATTCACAACCTCAATTTTACGTGTGGTGTTCAAATCTCTATCAGCGGTAACCATGTCACCACATGAACATGCTATCAACATGAACTATATCTCGACATGAACATGCTATCAGCATGAACTATATCTCCACATGAACATGCTATCAACATGAACTATATCTCGACATGAACATGCTATCAGCATGAACTATATCTCCACATGAACATGCTATCAACATGAACTATATCTCCACATGAACATGCTATCAACATGAACTATATCTCCACATGAACATGCTATCAACATGAACTATATCACCACATGAACATGCTATCAACATGAACTATATCTCCACATGAACATGCTATCAACATGAACTATATCTCCACCTGAACATGCTATCAACATGAACTATATCTCCACCTGAACATGCTATCAGCATGAACTATATCTCCACATGAACATGCTATCAACATGAACTATATCTCCACATGAACATGCTATCAACATGAACTATATCTCCACCTGAACATGCTATCAACATGAACTATATCTCCACCTGAACATGCTATCAACATGAACCATATATCCACATGAACATGCTACAGTGTATCAACATGAACCATGTCTCCACATAAGAATTTTTCGACGGTGTAATTACTGATGTTACATTTATCTCAAAGACGTAATGAAAAACATGTGCCTTTTTATTTTAACACAATGACTTTTTGTACTAGATACTTTTTGTACCATTGTATTTTTGTCTCAGCATTTCTCTGAAGCTTAAATCCATATCAATACCCGCCATTGGTGGTAAACACATGGAAAAGAGTGCAATAAAAGAAATTGTTACATATTTGTTGTGGTATAAACAGCTGATCTTCCAGCCGTAAACAAACGTTTTAGGAGGAGAGTTTGACAAGTGACGGGCTTTATCATCCCATTTAATCCCGCTGTGCGCGTGCGCTGATGTTTAAAACAGCTCATTTCAAGAATATATCATTTGTGAAAGTGATTACGAGGTGATTTTCCAACTTACCGTATGATGAATTTCGCATGTTTTTACTATGTTCATTGCTCAGGCTTATCATGCCAGACCTTGCAACGGTTTACCATCCGAGCACGATTCTTTAAATCATTGTGAATTCATGCAGAGTAACGTGTATTTGAAAGTATGAAAATGTCATTAATTCTTTTAAATATCAAACGCTCAGAACCCTACGTCTCCACCAAAGCACTCAAGGTGCTGTAATGGTACTGTGTCTGAACAGTGTTAAATTACATAATTTCACGAATTCTTGCAAACATGCTAGTTAGATTTGTTGAAACATTTACTAGGTATTTATAAAATCGATTGTTCACAAATATTTGCGAATCACAAATCTTGTGATATATTTTTAATTGCGTTATATTTTCAATTGCGTAAATGCTTTGTTTGCGCATTTTTTGTTGTGTCATTACGTCTCAGCGGGAATATTTCACGGTGAATAACTTTATCAAGGAAACGACAGTTGTGGAGTGTCAAATTCAAACCTAGTCTTTGCAATGATAGCTACAGATCTGTAGCTCATACCAAAAAAAACCCCTGGTATGTCCAGCCTTTTTTTTTTATCCATGGACCGTAAGTTTTATTGTACTAATGTCTACTGTGACCGACGCCTTTCATTTCCGATTCCGAATGTGGAGTGGGTAAGTAATCTTGGAGAACTTTCAATTCACATTGAACTGTTACTTCAGATATGTTCTTGATTGGTTTAAACATGATCAGAGTTGTGAAACAAAATTTGGTACGATGAGGGTGAACAAACAATTTTTTTTAACATTGAATTGATATTTCTTTATAAGGTGGCATATTTCTGCCATCATTTGTCAGATGACGACTTGTCAGTTAATTACCAGTATTTCGACTTGTCAGATGATTATGTTTACTTGTTAGAAAAAAATCTTCGTTCATATTTTCTTTTAATTTTGATATGCTAATGCCATTTGCTGACGTCTACTTCCCGTCTTTAAAATATCTGACAAGTCAACATCACGACCTGGCAAGTCGACAAAAAGATCACCATGTCGACTTGTCCGAACATTTTATCGACTCGTCAGATCATTATGTTGTTAACTGGATGGCACATTTTGGGCGTGAAAGCATTTTTACAGTTACTTTTTAAAACTTTTTATTATTTGACAAGTGGACAAATTCATCTGACAAGTCGACATAATTTACTAACAAGTCGACATATTTATATGACAATGATGGCAGAAATATGCCACCATACTTTTATATCTTTTGAAAATTAATACCAAGAGCCAATCAATATCGAACATGAAAAACTGTATCCGACATTAATAGATCAAACCAGCATTATTTTAAAACGCACGATTCATTGATTCACAAAAAATAAAGTAATAAAATATAATGTTTCATTGAGGATATTTATGTAAAGTTACTCTTTTACGTATTTTCCCTTCACAAATCTTCGACGAAAGCAGTTTATTCGTAAACAAAAAGGGAGCGTATCGATAGGTGCGTCGGTTGCCACTCTATACCCGTAAGTCATGGATGCGGATGGGTTTATCAGAACATGGGTGAAATGACGTGATGCCAGAAGCCTCAGAGGCAAATCAGATCTTTGAATATGATCGTGTAATTAGTCTTATCTTGTCCGGTGCGTGTGATATCGAGAGTGACATTTCTTTAAATAGGAGTACACATCCGCAATTAGTATCGAGTTTCAACTGAAATAGACCAAACATTCAAGGATGAAAGAAGGTAATACGCATAAATACTTTTTCAAAATAAAAAAAAATATGGTGTAGGAGAGAACGATTGAATTCGAACAAATCAAAATAGTAGTTTCATATGAACTTTGTAAATTGTAATTTGATATATACTATCGAATATAAAATCCAGCATCAGGGGATCTGTAGTGCTATTCAACAATTTTATGTATTTTTGTGAAAAATATGTTTTTATATAATTGAAATCTAACGATTGTATCAATTTACCGTTATCATGTCAATGTTTGATGTACGATATCGTGGCAATGTCTTCTGTCTCGAAGTCGTGGGTGTCCGCATAAAATTAATGCATATTGCTTAATCAAACCTTCTTTGATGTTTCGTAAATTAAGATTTTATTTAGAGTCTTCACTTTTTTAACAATAATACATTGTACTTCATATTTGCTAGATATCTGACCGCATGTCATATTGCTTAGACATGTGTCAAAAGTTTGGAATATTTATGATATGAATGAGAAAATAAACAAGTTTTTGACGATTCGTTTTGATAAGTACTTATACATGACTGGTATTAAACCATCAACAATGAACTTTGAAATCAGATGAAGCACTGTGGATCATTATTTAAGGTGGTTTGATTTTTGTCTAGGGGGAGGGGGTAAACATGTATAGAGTTGTGTTCATACCAAACAGTTAAATGGCAACTTATTGTCCCTCAGTTTGAAGTTACTGTTCTGTCTGTTTGAGGGTTTTTGTGTCCACACTTTGAACCCTATTTGAAGATAACGTTTTCGAGCTTTACATGTATACTAGGAAGCTATCTGACAAGGCATTAGGTCGATAATGTCAATATTGAATCATCAGCCCATGTCTATCAAATGACTAAAAATCTCCTCTTTACTGGCGACTTTATAGCTATGTCATTAATAATTAATTTACAATTATATATCACAACTTTAGCATTTCTCTAATTTCTTGAATTAGTAAGATGTGTACTTAACCGAGCTAAACATTACTGAGTCCTAACTAGATTCTAGTTCTGGAAAATACAAACCGAGGCAAACATTACTGAGTCCTTACTAGATTCTAGCTCTAGTAAATACAAACCGATGTAAACATTACTGAGTCCTTACTAGATTCTAGTTCTGGTAAATACAAACCGAGGCAAACATTACTGAGTTCTTACTAGATTCTAGTTCTGGTAAATACAAACCGAGGCAAACATTACTGAGTTCTTACTAGATTCTAGCTCTAATAAATACAAACCGAGGCAAACATTACTGAGTCCTTACTAGATTCTAGCTCTAGTAAATATAAACCGAGGCAAACATTACTGAGTTCTTACTAGATTCTAGCTCTGGTAAATACAAACCGAGGCAAACATTACTGAGTTCTTACTAGATTCTAGCTCTGGTAAATACAAACCGAGGCAAACATTACTGAGTCCTTACTAGATTCTAGTTCTGGTAAATACAAACCGATGTAAACATTAATGAGTCCTTACTAGATTCTAGCTCTAGTAAATACAAACCGAGGCAAACATTACTGAGTCCTTACTAGATTCTAGCTCTGGTAAATACAATTGACTAAATCTATACATTATCTGTCAGCGTTGCGAATTAGTTTTCATAAACCAATTCCTCTGTCTTTTTGTGCTAATTCTCAGATTTATATGTAAAAACATGTTAATTAGTTATCTTTATATCTAGACCCGTCACTGGACAGACCTGTCACATGTGTAAGTCTATTTTATTATAAATCCGATTAGCTAAGGAATCCGCTTAAAAATCGTTTAGATAGAACACAATGAAATAAGTTGGACGTTTTGGAGTAATGTTATGCGTTCTCAAATAGCGATCCCTCAATACACCTCATCTTCAAAGGAGCAGTAGCAAAATATTTATGAGTAATAAATCAATAAAACAAAATTAAAAATGAATCTTGTACATGTGTGATTTGAAGCAAATAACTTATTATTTTATTCTATTTTACAGTTTATAGTTAAATCAGTTTTAGCCGGCAAATTGCCAACTATACATCAATTTATACCATTAACTTGTCACTGGAAGAAAGCATAAAGAACAAGGATAACCATCAATGCCAAGTAATTAGCTCTCGACTCATGAATGCAAAATACTCTATGATATTCTGAATTCTGAAGATGACCACAAAAAACCATTAAAATCCGAGATGCTCATCAATTTATACCAAAGTCCTAAAAAATGCAATATACAGTGTTGCAGGTTTGTAGGTACATGGGAACCGTTTTAGAATTTTATTTTAGGTCATGTAAAGGTCTATCGGTACTTTGGAACCGTTCTTGAATGTTGATGTGTACAGGTGTGTTCAGACCAACAACCGGTCTTACAGTTCAGTAGTTATGGTACATTGTGATCGTTAGTAAATGCTGGTAGTTTTTCAACAGGCCCCAGGATCATGAACATCTTAATCAAAATCTTAACACTGCGATCAAATGATTGAGATGAATATTCCAAATAAAACTGTTATTCAATACTGTTTCATAAAATGTCTAGTGTCTGCAAATTAACAGTTTCAGTTCAGAAGTAATGAACATCTTAGAGGTGATTGAAATTTTGACTTCAGTCTGACTTTGTTACACGATTCCGGGGCCAGGAGTGTACGTATCTTGGAACCTTTCTTAGTTTTTTTTTTTTTAGGTATTGAACAGTTGTGTTGGTACCTGGGAACTATTTTCAAATGTTGATGGGCGTTGGCAAAGGCGTGTTGGTATATTGGAATCGTTCATGAAAAAGACCTTGTAACCGCTTCTTAATCTTATAGCTGAGAATCGTTTCTTGAATTTTGGTCGGTCTCACACAGGTGAGTTGATACCCGAGGACAGTTTCTTGAATCTTGGAATGTGCTTTACAGGTGTGTTTGTATTTTGAAACCGTTCTTGGATTTGGTAAGTTTAGTTGTTTTCTTTTCAGACTTGTTAGTACCTTAAATTCAGTGTTTAAGTTTGGTAGGTTTGGTGCAAATGATTTCCATTTTTGATTTGGTTCATAAATGTCTACAACATATGTAATTAAGATAAAATGAAAATAAAATTATATTCCAAAAATGTGTTGAGCATAAACACGCTTGAGAATTGGATTTAAATTTGTTAGATAGCCTCGTAACTGTCAAGCGATAGGGAATTATGCACAGGGCTTCTTGGAACAATTTGGTGATACATGGAAATGATGAGCTGTAAAATATTTTGTATTTAAAAAATCACAATGACACGTTTCTTCTATCTCGTTATTTGAAAGTCGACCCCGATAACAAAATTAACACCATAGTTCAACAGAATAACAAATTATTTCCAGTGGAGTATAGCAATGCACGTACGCATCCCCAGGGGAATTTATGAATCATGATTAAAGCATATGTAGCATAAATAGAAGATATCTATATTGCGCGATTTGATATTTGCTCAAGTAAAAATTGTGTATTTATTCGCTAGACTAAATCACTATTTTAACGAGTTGGATAGAGCAAATATCAAATCACACAATAGGTGCTCTATATCTCTCATTTGCTCTTTCCATCACTTTAGTTTTGAGATGACCCCCAGTACATCGAATCACTACCGAGATGACGTTTTTGTTCGTATTCCTACAAAAGAAAAGTTTTTGCGATAAATATAATTACACACATTTTTATTGATGAAAGATGAAGATAACGAACAGTGATCAATCTCATAACTCCTATAAAGAATACAAAATAAAGAGTTGAGCAAACACGGACCCCTGGACATACCAGAGGTGGGATCAGGTGCCTAGGGGGAATAAGCTTTCCCTGTCAACCGGACACACCCGCCGTGAGCCCTATGTCTTGATCAGGTAAACGGAATAATCCGAAGTCAAAATCAGTGTGCCAAGAACGGCCTATTAATCGGTATGAATCACATTAGACAGTATTTGACCCAGTGATAGGTTGTATTTGCAAAGTAGATCATTATAAGGACCATAGAATTTGCGAAATGCTTACTTTAAACAAGACTGTTGAAACCCCTGTAACATCAACTTAATTGTTTGTCAGTATGAATCGAATTTGTTTTAGAGTACTTTGAAATAATTAAACATAGTATATTTTTAACTTTACTGAGTATTTATTTTGTTGACATGTATACTTAAAAAAAACGTTGTTTTTTTTTAAAAATCACATCAACAACAATGAAAATGGACTAATATTAATATTAATTTAATTTAGATAAATCAACAAAACAGTAACGGTGATTTTAGTGAACTATTTGTTCTTGGAATTACAATGTTTTTAATTCACTGTTTTCTTGGCATTGAAGGGGGAAATGGGGCTTCCTGTGAAGCACTTTGATGAGTAAATATGTTCATATTCGTTACGTCTAGAATGGCTCTAGAGACACGATGTGGCTTGTTGAATACTTCCTATTGCAGCTTGTTGGGTTGCTGGACTGCTTGTAACTGGTTCCTTGTTGACATCTCTATTTGTTTTCGAATCGTAATCTCGGAGTAGTTATTTAGCTGACCTGATCTTATATTCTTATGAGGCAGAATTTATTCGAGAACTTCTACATGAGAAGAAAAATTCTCTTGCTGTGGCCTTCAACTCGACATTTAGATAAATCAACGTTTTATCTATTATTAACAATCGTTTTCATTCATATGTCGATGCGGTATATCCCTGTGACCTCGAAATAGAGTCTTCTACATCTGCTTCCTACTTAGCTATTTCATTGAACGTAGATGTTAACAGCAAACTAACAGCTCAACTGTATGGCAAACAGGATGACTTCAGCTTCTCCATCGTCAACTTCCCATATTTATGTAGCACTATTCCATTATCTGCATATGGTGTCTATGTCTCGTAACTGATTCGATACGCAAGAGCTTGTTCTGCGTATAGTCAGTTTTTAAATCAAGGCAGTCTACTGACAAGTAAGTCGATGTCATAGGGGCTTCGACAGTCTTGTTTAAAGTCGGCATTTCGCAATTTTTATGGTCGTTATAATAATATAATATACCAATACAACCTGTCATTGGATCGAATGCTGTCTAACATGTTTCATACTACATTGAGGCCGTTCTTTACACACTGATTTTGACTACGGATTACTTTGTTTACCCGATCGAGATGCAAGGTTCACGACGGTTGTGACTGGTCGACAAGGGATGCTTACCCCTCTTAGGCACCTGATCCCACCTCTAGTATGTCCAGGGGTCCGTGTTTGCCCTACTATTAATTTTGCATTATTTATAGAAGTTATGAGATTGATCAATGTTCGTTATTTTCACCTTTCCTTAATAGTGTGTATAAATCAATGAACTGTGACTTGCATTGTATCAATGGGCGCAATGCTATACTCTAGCGATTTTCGTACACAATATTTTCTGGTACATTTATTAATTAGTTTACCGCTTTCCAGATTCTGATAATTCCCCCCCCCCCCCCCCCCCCGGTAGACCTAGAGCTGATATCGAGCTTTTGTTCGATAAACCAATAAACAAATTAATTAGTATGCTATTTTTACTTTAATTCGATAAATATTGTTTAATTTTTTTTTTCTTCAAAAATAATTTTTACGACTTTCTTATTGATGTATCCTATTGATAAACAGGAAAACAAACTAGGGAATATTAAAGCCGGGATGATCTCAAAAGTAGTTCGGTCCGAAAGTGTTCTATACAACGGGATTTGATATAGCTATGATATATCAAACTAGCGCTATAAACCACACATATGAGATATAGTGAGATAGCATAATTGTTCGTGAATGCATCACAAATTATAATCTTCTCTTGTAGTATGAAGAAGGTTACATCAACGTTTTATCCGTATAAAATAATGTATACTAACCTTAGTAGCACGTTTGTATGTATTCACTCATGGAGACGCAGTAGAGCGTTCGCTTCGGAACCGGAAGGTCGTGGGTTCGAGCCCCGCTCGTACCATGGTCGCGTCGAACCTATTAAGTTAACTTAAGTAGTGATTGCTCCATCGCCGAACGCTCGGCATTTAGAAGTGAGAATAAAGGGTCTTTTGATATGACCTTAAAAACCAGAGGTCCCGTGTCGCGGCAGGAGTTGGTATGTAAAAAAAAAAACAAAAACGAAAAAACCTAACTGCAACGACCCTAACTGCTAAGCATAGGTCTACATTTGTGGTACTACAGCTGGTGACGTCTAGCGTCACTAGCTGTAGATGAAGTGCCACAAATTTTGACCTATGACGCTCGAGGCCGTAGCAGTAAGCCTTTTCAATTTCATCTCTTCTTTTTTCTTTAAAAGTTTGCGGGCATATATCACACGATATATGCCCGGAAACATTCCGGCCCGCAAACATTACGTCACAATCAAATTACAACGCCGTTAATTTTCAAATTTTTCATCTTTTACTCAGTTAAACCAATAAAGAAATTGTTAAAATATAGAATAATTGTTAGTTTCTAATGAAAACTGAAAGCATAAAATAAAAAGGTTATAGACTTTGTATGGGAAAATATGACGACCTCGTTTTTTGTCGCGGTCTACGCGCCAAAAAACTCGGTCGTTATATTTTCCCATACAAAGTCTATAACCTATAATTATTATGTCATCGCATACCGTGATAATTTAGAGGTCATATCCAGAAGACCCGTGACCCTGACTTCTATTGTCGGGTGCTTTGCGAAGGAACAGGCATTACCTATTTGTTCAACGTCTTGACGCGGCACTGGGGTCGAGAATGGAACCTACCAGTTGCGAAGCGAGCGCTTTAACCACTAGACTGCTGCTACCGAACACGTGGAATTTTGTACTATCAAAGGAACAAATTCACAGCAGTCGTAAACCTACGCGAAAATTACATAGTCATGATTAATTGAAAATACACACACAATACAAGGGAATAAAACCATTAATTTCAGTGGATATTTTTAAATTACCTTTTAGCACTCTCATTTCGTGTTGGTCCTGTACTAAAGCTGCACGACTAATAATCAGATTTGAAGAGCAGTGAGGACAGGGGGCGAATAAAAAATTTGTCACCATAGTTCGATAAATATCCCACATGAATAGGTATATTGTTATTTCATATGCATAACTTTATGGGACACGCGTGCGTGCAATCACAATACGACAGTAAAATGTTGGTTTTAAAGAAGAAAAATGAACGAATATAAAAGGATGTGTGTGTGGGTGGGTGTAATCTACTTACCCGCATATACATGTACTAAACAAGTTTTTGGTTGTTTATTTCTAGAATGCAAAGGATGCATTAAGATATACCACAAACTCAATTAAAATCGGGGGTTGGCATACGTCAGGGTCAGTTGCATTTACTTCGTTTTTGACCAATCAGACACCAAGAAACATTTTGCTAATATCAAAAGCCAAATTCGTGTGGGGAATTAACGAAGATTGTCAAGCAAAAGGATGAATATGACTACAGTCAACAAAGCGCTGAAGGAACGGGAGCACGCAGGCGTCATAAATTCACAGTCGCCATTGGATGATTAATCAGACGACCAAATAAAGACTCATAATCAAATATACTAACGTCTGTCACTCTGTCTCGTTTTCAGACACCGGAAGGATTAATTCTGTCTGAATCTAGTAGCTTTTGGTATCATTTGCCGTCTTAGCGCTCTGGAAGAAGGATTGTGCCCGGTCCTGGTTACTTCTATGGTGGCTTTATTTGACATTCTTTGTCATCCGAGCTTATTTGATGAATTATGGATTATTTACAGAAGTGCAAAAGTATATCATTTTCACCCCAAAATTCAGTGATATGTTTCAGAACAATCGAAACAATACAATGTGTATTAACGTTTCTGGCCGCCAAGGGCGAACGTGAGATGGATTGCTCCGGAGACGGCCATTGACATGTAAGCAATATTGAGAAAAACTTCTCAAATCAGATGGCAGTCAAAGGCTTCATATGTATATAAACTCTGCTTAGTAATGTTTTTGTTTAATATTATTGTTATATAACTTAATAAATACGTTTTATGTCAAGTTGAAAGATCGGTGCATTCATCGAGGCATACATGTATTGAAACAGCATAGGTTTATTACTGAATAATTTTTTAGCACATCAGTGACAGAACATTATATACATGTAAGAAATGTTAAAAAGATGCATGATTCATGCTTTTCTATAATTTCCGTTGGGAAATTGCATTACTGAATCAAGTTCAAACCTGGCAGAGTGAACTTTTTGTACTCTCGGCACGATTTTATATGATCTCTGCATAACCGTAAAATTTTCTGAAAGTAACTCTAGATCTGACTAATTAATTCTTATACAATCTCTGATAATAGTAGTAATTTTGAAACAGTCTTTCTTCTTTTTTTACAGTCTTGCAAATTCTCGTCCTCAAACTTCAGTGAATTACACTTTGTACAGGTTCTTCGATATCGGTTTATTCTAAATTCCGTTTTGACTTTGATCCCATTTTTGACGACACACAGTTTCGGTCTATCACAGTTTCGGTCTATCATTTATGAATAATATCGGTATGCTATAACTAACACTAATTGGAGATAAGCGATCTTTTGTAATTAAAAAAAAGCCTGTCTTGTTAGAAAATATACAATTTCATTTTCACAAATTTCTGTTTGGAACTTTCAAGGTTTGTGGATTAATATAATTATTTAGTTAATTTGTTTATAATCAATACGATATGTTAATTGCTACAGAATTAAAAACCTATTGTAATTCTATCGGGCTTACTTTGTACACTAAGGAATATGATCCGTATTCTTTCGATATATCACAAACCACACCGTAAGTATATAGTATTTCACTATGCACAATTTTACTGAACTTGACGACCCTCACAAGGTGATTTAAAATGTAACATGTGATATAAACAATGCCCCCTCAAACAACAACTATTAAAACAAACGACGTCCTAGCGAGTATGTCATAGATCCCTTGTTTTAATCTCAGTGATTCAAAAACAAAAATGAACATCTTTGTTGGAAAATTGAAATTAATCATTGCAATTGAGTTAAATTGACAGTTAGGAACTTGATTGATTTTGATCCATAAACGAAACATAACCACTTTACACGTGTTAAATTCGGTCAGGACGATTACGTCTTTTAACCTACAATTATTAATCTGGTTAGAGACATGTATTGCATGAATTCAAATGTCTGTCCATTATCTATTAAATATACATCACAAGCTAAGGATGTTTATTTCCACCTAATAATAGGAAATATCTGCGGCCTCTTTAAGTTGCCATAAAATGTCTGTTGCTTAAATATTTGATTAATTGCACTGTGGATCGAAAATTGCTAGACGAGTATATAATATGAGTTAGTTTCTATATGTATGATTGAAAATTGTGAAAACTATAAAAGCATAAAGAGACAGAAGTAAGAAAAGTCATTAAGTCCTCCAAACAGACGAATTGTGAAAATAAAGTGATGAATTGGTACATGAATATTTATCACATGAACGCATGTCTTTGATAATATTAATTACTTCCGGTGCTATCCACTGCCTGTTGTCATCTTGATTTCACTCAGCGAGGGATTAATGGTATCTCCCATCTTCTCAATGACGGCGTCGATTTGCAGTTTATAGAAGATAAATTTGCACCCAAACGGGCTTGGTTTAATATTAATTTAATTGAACCATGGTTTCAACTAGTTATATCATACGAAACAATGGCTTGGGTGATCACTATTGATAGACTGCCAAAACCTTTGTGGAAGATGCATAAAGATTACCTAGCGACTCATCCGCGAAGCAAGTCTTTAAAGGTAACACGTATGTGAAAGGGAAAAGACAACATTGGCAAAAGAAAAGCGATAACATTTCCTTTTACCTGATCAAGATATGGGGCTCACGGCGGGTGTGACCGGTCGACAAGGAATCCTTACTCCTCCTAGGTATCTGACCCACCTCTGGTATATCCAGGGGTTCGTATTTGCCCAACTTTCTATTTTGTATTGCTTATAGGAGTTATGAGATTGATCACTGTTCGTTATCTGTATAGCCTTTCATCTACATACTATCGCTGAACATCCTGTGAGCCGAATACGAGACTTTCGAGATACGGATCCACTCTTGACTTTTATCGTGCGTTGAACATAACTGGCCTAGTTTGATTATCAACTATAGTAACTAGAGTTGAACCATAGTACGATCAAACTGCATATGGCCGAAACCGGAAAAGGTGTTACTGCGCATGTCTGGTCTACCAAACAGCAGCCTATATTTACAGAATAATTAAACTTTAGTAACCAGACATACGCACTGAAGGTCCGGAAGCAAGTTAAGCATGCACAATTAAGCTTCGGAAGTTAACTAGATATCTACTATGATTGATGATCGAACTAGGCCAGAATTGTAGGGCATGCGTTACTTTCGGGTTACAATAACAACTAAGTAATCAAGCAGGGAAGACTTGCAATCAAGTTCCTTCATCAAAATAATATATTTCCAAGAATGGAATCACTATAACCATTTATAGGAAAACGAATTTGATTAAACTATGTGAGCTGGCGAGGGAAAGAAATCTCAAGGACGTAGAAATGAAAGACGATTATGCCGACATGGATAAGAAACAGAGAACTTTACACACAGGTACTAAGCACAAAAAGTGACTTGGATCGTCAACGTTCTTCTTTTTTTAGGACTGCGCATAGCTCTTTACGGACCGTCTGCTAGCAAAACACCATTTTGTATCGATGTCCTACAATTGATTACTATATAATATAGTGTATAAACGTCAATTCTAATCGGTCGTTCCGACACATCCCAAAAGTTCCATATGGGCACCACCATTTTTGTTCAACTATCTGTATCCTTGGCTGTTTCCGTTTTCATTCGTACGAAGCCACAAGAGGAGTTCCGAGTAATTGATTCATTAGTTGTTTCAACTGTTATTCAAGTTTTAAATTTGATTGCCAAATAATTGAAGACTCTGACGTATAATTTGTAATCTTAACACTAAATTTGTTTGAAATGAAATGCATAATTATTATTGTAACAATTTATGGCAAATCATTATGTAGAAAACAGTAGATACGACTACATGTACATAAATGAACGATATTTGTTTACTTTTTTACCTATCTAAAGTTGTTAAAAGTTTTTTCCGCGTCAAATCCAAGTACATGTAGTAAACATAGGTAGTGATTGCTCCTTCGCCAAACGCTCGGCATTTAGATGTGAAAATCATGGTTCTTTTGGATGTGAATTTTAACATATCGCGTCAGGGGTTGGCACGTTAAAAAACCCTCACTACTACGGCCCTGAGCGCTAAGCAAACGTTTTCCGTGATCAGCATATTTTTATGTCAAAGATTTCAATCTCTGGTGAAAGAAAAATTTAATCAACAATGTATATACATGTATACTATTGATTGAAACAGTGTTACATACACCCGAGAGTTTTCCCAAACAAATGCTGTCTGAATAGATCTCAGCTAACGAAAGGATTTCGCCTAAATTATTCTCCACACATGGCGCACGACTCCAAATATGCTTACTTATATCATATATATTGAAATTTAGGATGTGATCTACATTGCTGGTATTTTCTATATACAGTCAAAATAGTGCAATAAATATTTACATGTATCATGTTTTGGAAAAAATCTTTGTGCAGATCACAATGTTTACGATATTCTAGTATAACCTATCAAAGTTGATGTAACTTTGTTCGTCACCGCCTTTTAGAATAGTATATATCATTTTACTATTTTGAGCTCAGAGTTAGGTTTAAAACTTCCCTGTTCAATATTTTTCATGTATCCAATCAACTGTAGTTGTCGGGGTTCCTTTCAAAGTTAAGTAAAAACAGAATATCCAACGTTAAAAAAAAATCATAATTCGCCAGAAGGGAATGTCAAGTGCTAAGAATAGAAGTTCAACCTTCATCAAAGCTCTTCTTTCATTCATCTAAATGCCACACCTTTTTATGAATTAATAGTAAAAATATCACCAGTTCCATGTCGATAATCAAAGTGCACCAAATGAGTAAATTTGCTTTATTACAAGAATTGAATTTTGAGTGGAGAATTTCAATTCAAAAGTTTCCACCATTTTTCGTGTTTGTTATAGTTCATGTAACCAAAATAGGCTAATACTGCGGGCTAATAAATCATTAATTGGAAAATGATATTTACGTTTCATTAACCAGAATATGAAGCCAGAAGTACCGATTCCCCGCTCTTGTGATGTCAGAGAGAAATTTGTTTTTTATGTTCACTTCCTTGAATTATAAATTCAGTAAATGCACTATACATTTGCAAAACATCAAGAATGGAAGCGGACCTGCTAGTGTACGAGCTGAATTTAAAGAACAATGGTGGATGTCTTCTATGGTTAACGCATTCCTGTGGGGGTTTTCGTCGCTCTTAAAAATACAAACCAATCATTCCATTTAATTAGGTTGTCATAATTATTTATTGACTTATTTTCGTAAAACAAAACGGAATTACTTCATTTATGGATAATATCAAAGTTCAACTTGTGCTCAAGTTTTGTTTTTAATGCTGTACATTATTTTTATTTATTATTTTCACTATTAGTGTCACCTCAATGTAAAAGAACGAGTATTGTTGAGGCGAAATCAAAACCCTCGACCCTGAGGATGTTAGGAATCCGACCAAAACCTCCACAAATTTTGTTATCTTTGAAGTCTTCTCTACTTCCGAACCTTTAGCAGGCAAACGGACCGTGGCGATAAAATGAACAAGAAGACTTCTCTACCAAAGTTATGAAGTTCGTAACCTCAGGGTCAATGGTTCAGACCCTAAGGTGGGGATCATTGGGTTTTATAGCATTACTTTATTATTATTCTTTACTCTTAAACATTTATCAAACTAGTTACATACCAGTGGTTGTAATGAGATTGGACATTCTACCAAAATTGTGAAATTCATAATCCCCGAGTCCTGGGACACCCTCATTTCGGACACTGACAACAAGCACCACTTCAAGGTTTAGTTCCTTGTTTGTATGATACACTATAGGTGGCCGTTGTAGGCTTCTTTTATCTACATGCATGCAATAAGAAATATAATTTGTCTGGCCAAAATCGAAATTTTATTCCCAACACCTTTTCGACCGAACCGGAAAAAATGGCACTATTCAGAATTTTTAATTGCCATTTCTTTCATATTTAAAAAAAATATATTTTACTTCATTTTTTTTTTTTCGAGAATTGTTCACTTAAAGGACATGTCTTCAATAAAGGGCATATAATATACCAGCTGTGTTCGTACTCCGTGTATTCAAACGTAAACTTTATTTTACAACGATTAAGAAGTTCTACCACTTATATTAATGTTTCTCGTCGGCTCGAATTTTGGCGTGAAGGGGTCATTGATGTGGGAAACCGGAGTACCCGAAGGAAACCTACGTGTCGGAATGGGCAACCACATACAACCACTGCCGATTCTGGGGATCAAATTCGGGTCGCAGCGGAGTTATGTTGGTTAGCTCACTGAATGGACACTGCATTTTCGATCAAAAATTTTGCTATCTACCTACCCATTGGTCAACATGGAGAAAACACAATGTTTTGATGAGAATCCTTTTGAAAAGCTTGGAAATTTCAGTGAAGCGTTTGGACTAGAGATACAAGATGTCACCATGCCAAATTAAGTAATGTCGTGCAAAGAAAATTGACATACAGTCCCATCTTGTTGACTAGCAAGTTCAAGAAAAATGTTGTAAATGAGAAATACATAAAATGACAGTAAATCGTAAAATAATTGTCGTACCAGTAAAAATCTCAAAATACCATATGATCATATTTCATTTTCATCACCGCAATTAATGTTGAAGAATTCACTTCCACGAGATTAACCGCTGCCAGTCTACCTTCGACACAGAGGACACAAACTATTGAATATCGTTCGAGGCCAAGTTTGCGAATCCTTTAAGTCAAGGTTGTTCTATGACAAGTTCAAGGTGTCTCTGTCGGTGCTTTAATATGACATGTGAAGTGAAAATTGCTTTATTATAGTTGATGTTTACAATAAACCCGGCAGCGATGCAAAAATCTCTCCATTTACGATATCAAAGTGTTATAAATTACCCACTCCACTTTGTTACGATTTTAATCCGTTCGGAAGTTTTGTCCATCGAACGGATTAAAATCGGAAAATCGTAGAAAAATTTATCGCACGGCTTCCGTGGCATATGTAAACTAGGTTTTCCGATTTTTTTTGGCCATCGTAAGAATAGCGGGCCACGACTTTCATATTTACATTTTTACGGCCATCGCCCGGGCTCTCGGAGAAAGTTCGGGACTAATCCGTACGGTGGCTGTATTGAGATCCAACATTCTTCGTGTGATCCCATGAGTTTTCCATGGAAATCGTACAAAGCTCGCACCGTTTCCGTTTAGAGGCTGTACGATTTTTTGCCCCAATTTCCTCTAAAAAAATCGTGCGATTGCTGTCCAATCAGCGTATGTCTCCTGTAGAATTACCATACGGTGATAGTGCAATACATTCTACGACATGTATACGAGCTAACGATGTTTGATAACTTTTAATTAAACAAATTCTTAGAGAATACGGAATCTGTGATTCTGAAAGAATATCCGCCGCCTCCCGTCCCACTGAGGCCACACAGAAAGGTGGATACGGTCAGGTAGGAGCATCACAGACCAAATATAACCTAGGCTTCGACGTAAAAAAGATATATTTCCATGTTTCGTATTAACCATGACACGAGGCACACGTTTTTGTCTTCAAATTGAAATGATTCACCAAATAAACATGGATTACAGACGCCTTTTGCATTGGATAACATGCATCTAATCAGATTCGGTCTTTCTTGTGGACTTTGGTATTGTCAAATGGCTGGTTTTGTTAACAGTCGATGTTGTTGCAAAATAAAATCCCCAGATATAGCATACTTAGAGAACTTTACTGAAACAGTAAGTAAGTAGTATAGTTTTGATGTGAAATTCCGTACACTAGATGCATCTAATCAGATTCGGTCTTTCTTGTGGACTTTGGTATTGTCAAATGGCTGGTTTTGTTAGCTGCTGTCATAGGGGAAAACCCATCCGGTGACTTGGACCGGAAAGTGTTTGAGTAAAAATAACCAGGTGAAAACACGCAAATAATGACGCATATCTCTGCTTTTTTAAGACTGTGGCTTGAAATTCGGCATGTATGATGTTAAGACATTACTTTATGCACGGCGACCTATAGATTACGTATTTTGAAATATTTTTTTTTATTTTTAGGCGTTTGTCAGGTCAAAGTTCTATCCCTTTCGTTATTTATGGTTAAGAGGAGTTTCGGGTCAAAACAGACTTAACACCTGTGACTCCTTTGCAGCAGTGGGTGAGCTAATGCATGCACGCCTGCCTAACGGCATATTCTATCTATCTATCTATCTATCTATCTATCTATCTAAAGCACTAAAATCCAATAGCACTCAACATCCAAAGTGTCGGATCTAATGCCAGTAGTAGATACGAGGTCAAATAAAAAAGGATATATAAAAAACACTAAAAATAAACAACGACATGAACAACTGTGAATTGTCAAATTTTCGGGACGACCTGTCCCTTCCTCAGGACGATAGAATATTTACATAGAAAAGAAAACTAAATAGGAAAGGAAACTAACACTACAACTAAACTACAAAAGTTTAAAACAAACAAAACGTCCACATATTAAAATTATGGAGTGTAATACGTGGCATTGGAAAAGTCTGTTCTAATCGAGCGTTAAGACTGAACTGAACTAATCAGTCCTTCGCTGGATCAAGTCAAAAACAAAGAACGAGTTAACCAATTAGTATCCTTAAGTGGTATGTTAACTCGCTCTAATGACAGCTTATAATGAATATTTTGGATCGTTCTTGGCACACTGATTTTGACTACGGATAACTCCGTTTACCTGAACAAGATATAGGCCTCACAGCCGGTGTGACCGGACGACAGGGGATGCTTACTCCTCCTAGGTACCTAATCCCATCTCTGGTGTGTCCAGGGCTCCGTGTTTGCCCAACTATCTATTTTGTATTGCTTATGGGAGTTATGAGATTGATCACTGTTCGTTATCTTCACCTTTCCTATAAACAATAGAAAATAGATAGTTGAGTAAACACGGATCCCTGGACACACCAGAGGTGGGATCAGTGCCAAGGAGGAGTAAGCATCCCCTGTCGACCGGACACACCCGCCATGAGCCCTATATCTTGATCAGGTAAAGTGAGTTATCCATAGTCAAAATCAGTGTGCCAAGAACGGTCTAACAATCGGTATGAAATACGTCAGACAGCATTTGACCCAATGATAGGTTGTATTGGCAAACTAAATCGTTATAAAAACCATAGACTTCAAACGAGACTGTTGAAACCTTGTACCATCAACTTGTTTGTCAGTAGCTTGCCTTGATTTAAAAACTGACCATACGTAGAACAAGCTCTTGCGTATCGAAACAGTTGAGAAATATAAACACCATATGCAGGTGAAAATACAATATTGCTACATAAATATGGGAAGTATATATATATATATATATATATATATATATATATATATATATCGGTTTCGATGTTAACATTGAAATCCAATTACATTGCTCAGCACATTCGACTCGATAAAGAGTAAACTGGAATACAATTTTAACTAACTGCAGCGTTACGGAAACTTACACCGTCACGAATTTGAGCTAAACGAGTCCGCAATCTTTGACAGGCTTGACGCTAGATTTGATGGTATGATCAAACATAAATACATTCTTTGATTGTCTTTTTTAAAATTGTGTTTACTTATTGTAAAATATTCGATATACTGAAAGAAATCCTCATCATGTACATCTTAGAGGTTGTCATCAGTTGCTAGCTGTAACTGTCAAAATTTCACACTTCATCAATGAACAACACACCCTTCATGACAAGAAGTGGAAAGGAACAGATTGCCCGAACTCCACCCTCATAACCACAAACGTGATCAATAGGGGAGCCCACCTTTCATGATCTAGAAATCGACAAAACCAGCTGCAAAAATTTGAAGTCTACATCGACGCAGTGCAACAACGTAATAAATCTCAAGCTCGCCTTGCCTGGGATTAATTAGTCCTATTTCTGGAAACATTTTATATTTATAATTATCTTATCTAAATATTTTTAAGAATTTAATTGAGCCACTCTACCGTATGATTGACATTCCATTAATACTTTTCATCATATATTATGTATTCAAGTTGTTTGATATCATTGTCCTTTATGTATTAATATACATGTATCATGAAATATTATCGAAAGAGGTCAGAATTTAAATTTAAATATATTATTCCAGATTTGGGTTTCAAAGACATCTTAAGCAACAGAAATAAAGAACTGACGCGCAACAGCCAAAACAGAGATACGACATTTGGACTAGCGTCTATGAATATTCTAATACTTGTGCATGGTTTTCAGGGGATACCTAAATGTAAGAGTGGTTTCTATATTTACTCGCGAATAGCTTTAGTAAACATCCTTTGCGATAAAGTTCTATTCGCGAGTAATACTGGCGAGAAAGCTTTACAGAAGAATCTAATATGGAACATCTTCAAAATTCTTAAAAACAAAATGGCAACAATTTGTCAAATAAATGAAAAGGTGACGAAAACGAACAGTGATCAAACTCATAACTCCAATAAGGAATACAAGATTAAAAGTAGGGGAAACACGGACGCCTGGACATACCAGAGGTGGGATCAGGTGCCTATGAGGAGTAAGCATCCCCTATCAACCGGTCACACCCGCTGCGAGCCCTATATCCTGATCAGGTAAACGGAGTAATCCGTAGTCAAAACAACGGTCTAACTGGTATAAAACACGTCAGACAGCATTTGACCCAATGCCAGGTTATAGTGGCAAACTAAATCGTTATAACGACCATAAAATTTGCGAACTGCTGACTTTAAACGAGACTGATAAAACCCCTGTAACATCAACTTGTTTTTCAGTAGTCTGCCTCGATTTAAAAACTTATCATACGCAGAACAATCTCTTGCGTATCGAATTAGCAGAGACGTAAACATCGTACACAGATTATAACGGAATATTGTTACATAAATATGGGAAGCTGACGATAGAGAAACTGAAGCAAAGTGAAAACACCTTGTGTAATGTAGATTCAAGAATGTACAAATGATGGCACGCGAGGTCAGCATGGAACCACTATTAGATAAAAGGTTTTACATATGAACATGTAGGTAAATATCTTGGAAGATATTTTGATCTAGAACAACAATTTAATAGCGCCATCGTGTAATGTAGAGTCAAATGATGTTCGAGGGGTCAACATGATGTCACATTAGATTATAGAAATATATAGGGGAAACTTATGAACATTTCTTGATAGATGCATCGCTACAGTTTGTCAAATCAATGTGAAAGCATCCTCATATAACAAATTCAAGCTTGTGGAAATCATGAGTCTCTGGGCTAGAGAGGGGCCATAATAAGTGTTAAAAGTTTTACTCACTAAAATTTATTGAACAAGAGGCTCACAGGCCTTATCGGTCACCTGAATACTAGTGAAAAAGTATCACTACTTCCATGGGCTAGCTATGAAATCTAGAAAAAAAATCCTGTTCTGAATATCTAAGCTAAATTCTAATGTTCAGCAACAGTATAAAACAAGATGTGTTCTTAAAACTTCACTCCCCTCAAAAGTGCATACACTGATAAAAGGCTTTGAATAATAAGTGTATTAACATTAAAACATCAAAATATATGACTAATTTGGACTCATCCTTAAGTCATAACCCTGGGTTATGAAATTCTCCATATTTTGTTCATCCTTTTCTGCTATTTCTAAGTATGCACTTAGATTTTATACAGTATCAGCAAACTTTCACATAAATACTATATATACTAAGTTTGGCCCCACCCTGGGGTCAAAGCCCTTACTCTGGAGAAAATCAAATTTACAATTTTGGTAAAAGACTACTTGCTCTATCCATTTGGTTTCAATTTAGTATCAAAAGCACTAAAGAAAATGTTATTTAAGTGTTTTACACATAAACACTATATAACAAGTCTGGCCCCGCCTTGGGGTCAGAACCCCTACCCCGGGGATCATGAAATTTACAATTTTGGTAGAGGCCTTCCTGCTCTACATCACTATGCATTTAGTTTTTCTTACATGTGTGTGGTCATTGAGAAGATTTTTGAAAAATTGTCATTTTGGGGCAGTTTTTGCCCTGCCCCATAGGCCCCAGGGTTGCAGGAATCCTGGAATTTACGATTTATGTTCCTTTTGTTCCAAATATGTTTCATACCAAATTTTAAAAGAATTGGAATGATAGTTATCAAGAACTTAAAAATGTCTATTGTTCACACACTTCATAACTGACCATTTTGGCCCCACCCTGATACAAAAACCCCTACCCCTGGGATCATCAAATTAACAATTTTGGTAAAGGACTACCTGTTCTTTCTAACTATTTATTTACTTTCAATTTAGTATCAATAGCACTAAAGAAGATGTTATTTAAGTACGTGTTTTCCACATAAACACTATATAACAAGTTTGGCCCCACCCTGGGGTCAGAACCCCTACCCCAGGGATCATGAAATTTACAATTTTGGTAGAGGTCTTCCTGCTCTACATTACTATGCACTTAGTTTTTCTTATATGTGTGTGGTTCTTGAGAAGAAGATGTTTGAAAATTTGTCATTTTAGGGCAGTTTTTTGCCCCGCCTCTAGGGCCCCAGGGGTGCTGGAGTCCTGAAATTTACAATTTATGTTCCCCTTGTTCTAAATATGTTTCATACCAAATTTGAAGAGAATTGGAATGATAGTTATCAAGAAGTTAAAAATGTCTATTGTTCACACATTTAATAACTGACCATTTTGGCATCACCCTGATCCAAAACCCCTACCCCTGGAATAATCAAATTTACAATTTTGGTAAAGGACTATCTGTTCTTTCTAAATATCTATTTACTTTCAATTTAGTATCAATAGCATTAAAGATGTAATTTAAGTGTTTTCCACATAAACACTATATAACAAGTTTGGCCCCACCCTGGGGTCAGAACCCCTACCCGGGGATCCTGAAATTTACAATTTTGATAGAAACCTTCCTGCTCTACATTACAATGCATTTAGTTTTTCTTAAATGTGTAGGGTTCTTGAGAAGAAGATTTTTGAAAATTGGTCATTTTAGGGCAGTTTTTGCCCCGCCCCTAGGGCCCCAGGGGTGCTGGAGTCCTGAAATTTATAATTTATGTTCCCCTTGTTCTAAATATGTTTCATACCAAATTTGAAGAGAATTGGAATGATAGTTATCAAGAAGAAGTTAAAAATGTCTATTGTTCACACATTTAATAACTGACCATTTTGGCATCACCCTGATCCAAAACCCCTACCCCTGGAAAAATCAAATTTACAATTTTGGTAAAGGACTACCTGTTCTTTCTAAATATCTATTTACTTTCAATTTAGTATCAATAGCATTAAAGAAGATGTAATTTAAGTGTTTTCCACATAAACACTATATAACAAGTTTGGCCCCACCCTGGGGTCAGAACCCCTACCCGGGGATCATGAAATTTACAATTTTAATAGAAACCTTCCTGCTCTACATCACAATGCATTTAGTTTTTCTTAAATGTGTAGGGTTCTTGAGAAGAAGATTTTTGAAAATTGGTCAATTTTGGCCAGTTTTTGCCCCGCCCCTAGGGCCCCAGGGGTGCTGGAGTCCTGAAATTTACAATTTATGTCCCCCTTGTCCCAATGATGCTTCATACCAAATTTGAAGAGAATTGGACTGGTAGTTATTAAGAAGAAGTTAAAAATGTTCAATTATTAACGCACGACGGACGACGACGGACGAAAACCAAAATGCAATAGGTCACCTGAGTTTACTCAGGTGACCTAAAAAAGTATTTACTTCTATAATAGTGTGACCTACTTTTGATAAAAATCTTACCTATCTCCTGAATTATATAAGGTAGGACTTTCATATTTTGTATACAGGTTCTTTTTGGCAGGACCTTATTATTTTATGAAGCTTGACCTTGGTGACCTAGACCTGGAAGTTTAACCTACTTTTAATAAAACCCTTACCTTTCAATATCTCCTGAACTATTTAAGATAGAGCTTTCATATTCTGTATATAGATTTCGTATGGCAAGGACTTCATGATCAATGACTTCGTGACCTTGGTTTTATCTTAGTCTTATCCAGAACAACAAGATCATGTTAGTCATATTGGTGTTGAGGCATCTCTGTGTTATGTGGATTCATTTTCAGTTATGTTGTGATCCTTTGGGGCTAGGTTGGGGCAACAATATGGGGTCAAAATTTTTCATGGACATAAAGATTGATAAAAATCTCTTTCAAAAATCACAAAAGCTGAACAATGGCAGGGACAAGGTGACTCAGGTGAAAGATGTGGCCCATGGACGTCTTGTTTTGAAGATTCAGGCAGTTTTCCCTATCAATTACAAGACAAAATTGATATGCAGAAAAGTTCAAATTTTATATTGTTAATAAGTTGTAAAATATGAAAAGTGATATAAGTATTCAGAAGAAAACTATTTTTCCATCCTTTACTGTCCTGTGAAGATGAAAGATGTATACCACTTCTTACAAGATAATTAAGTTATTACGAAATAATTATACAGGGCCGTAAATTAACCTTCAATTTGGAGGAGGCAGGAAATTAGGCGGGGGTCTGGGGGCCGCCAAGGCCCCCAGACGCTGAGCACATTTTGTGCACACTGAACACGTTTCGTGCAAAATCCTTGATTCTAGGGCCTTCTAAGATGTTACTTGACTAACTCATTCTAAAAGAAAGATTTGGAATGCTTTTTAAGGGAGGTATCATGTTCTTAGTTATTGGAAACAACATAAATTCTAATGAACTTTAAATTTTAATTTTTTTTTGGCTCAAAAGTTGGAGGAGGCAGCTGCCTCCTCCGCCTCCATGTAATTTACGGCCCTGATTATATCGAAATTACGAGAAAATATCTCGTAACTACGAAAAAATATGCATATAATGCCGAGTTGCACAACTTATGAATAGTCTTGGAAGCGTTTTATTTGGTAAACGGGAAATGTGCGATGTGAAACATTTTATAGAAATATTCTTTTAATGCTCAATTGTAAAAATAAAAATACTTAGCAAGTTACTATTTCCTTCTATGTTGTTTGGTCTGCAAATCAAAACGGTTTTATTTAGGGTTTGTGTGACGGTACATATTGTCGTCCGGTGTCGCATAATTATTGGAATCGCACAAGAATTCCAAATCTTTATTCGCATTAAACAAATCAGCATCTTACCACAGCTAAATATTCTCTACAAAGATACCTATTTTAACCCCCTCCCCTTTCCCATCTATCGCGGCGGCCGGCGACATATATTAATTCCAATAGACTATTGTCTTCGACGGTAGTATGTACCGTGATGCAAAAATATGCCTTGTCTCGGCGCATATTGACAATATGTGGCGACGGAAGACAATGGGTACCGTTAGAGTAAGTATCGTTGCTGACGACAACATGTACCGTCACAGTGGGCACTCTACACCGGAATTACAAGGGTCTTCAACTTTTCTACACAGCCACACTTAGCATTATAATAGTTTAATTTTATCGTGAAACTTGTAAAAGTTAATTAACTGATGGTGCAGAAGCTTACAATAATAAATCATCGTTTTCGTTCCTTTGCATTTTAAATACATGTATAAACTTTCACTCAGTAAGTTAACTTTCTAACTGTTCTAATGACCAATATTAATGTATTTTCTCGTAATTACGAGATCTTTACTCGTAACTCCGAGATCATTATATTGTAATTTTGATATAATTATCTAGTAATTAAGAGATAATGATCTAGTAATAGTAGGTTGATAGTGGAACGTGAAGGTACTTTTTCGTACATACTCTAATAGGCTTTCGTAGTCATGTGACTGCTCAAAGACAGAACTCAACCCAAATCATTAGCCTTGATTTTTCCAAATTGTTTCTTTTTTCTCGTCGTTATGTTGTCATTGCCCTGCTTTCCTCGTGCACTACCAATGTTTTCATGTACTCTACCTGTCATTTTTAATTGTTCACTTTGACTGAATTTATCGCTCTTCATAATAGTTTTTGTAATTTATATAAAATCTTGTCTTTCTGTTTTGGTTTACGGCAAACGTTTTGATGTTCTTTAAATTGGTATAACTATATAATGACAAGAAGACAAGTCGGTTTGCCTCAAAGTTCAAAAGAAGTTCGCGAAAGTCATAAAATTGAAATGTGAACGTGCGCTGCGTACCGCCATGTACAATTATTGATGCTCTGAATTATATAATTACACTATTGTCTTGGTGGTCCATTTGCTTATCCCTGGGACGACTGATATCTCGTACTTTTGCTCTAATCACCTTCCGTTTCTTTACTATTAAGTGTGACCCAGTATCGTCTGCGACTCGAGGCATCGTTTGTCGTGATCTGCTAACGTAAGTTGTCATCGATAGTGATGTTTCAAGGATAAACAAATTAGACGTTAAAAAAATGTTATTTTTTGTGTCAGCAACTCACATATTTCATGTTAAGTGCATCTGTGGATGTTAAAATTATAGAAAAGTGCACATTAATCGAATTCCCTCACACCAAACAACTCCATTTGCCTATTTCCACTGGTCATGTTTTGGCGCAAAGGGAAAGGTCGCTGACTTCGCAGATTGCTAAAGCATGTAGTTTTTAACAACCCGTTGAAATCATCTCTTGGCCGGAGGGATAGACCACATTACAGATTTTAGACCAATGATTGTGAGAACCGTTAGTTTGAATTAGCAATTAAGCATTTTTAGGTCACCTGGGTTTACTCAGTTGGTCAGCGTCCGGCATCGTCTGTTGTGCGTTAAAAATTGAACATTTTTAACTTCTTCTTGATAATTATCATTCCCATTCTATTCAAATTTGATATGAAGCATCTTTTTGGGAGGGGGGGGGGCATATATTGTAAACATGATCCCGGGGTAGAGGTTCTGACTCCAGGGC
The DNA here is from genome assembly GCF_947568905.1 of Ostrea edulis. NCBI lineage: Eukaryota > Metazoa > Mollusca > Bivalvia > Ostreida > Ostreidae > Ostrea > Ostrea edulis. The sequence continues at coordinate 50,980,578 of NC_079168.1, read as the reverse complement.
GGGGGCCAAACTTGGTATACATGTATAATGTTTATGTGTAAACATTTTTAAAATGACATCTTCTTTAGTGCTTTTGATACTAAATTGAAACTAAATGGATATTTAGAAAGAGCGGCTAGTCCTTTACCAAAATTGTAAATTTCATGATCCCAGGGGTAAGGGTTTTGGTATCAGGGTGGGACCAAATTGTAAGTGATTAATTGTGTTAAGAATTGAACATTTTTAACTTCTTCATAACTAACATTCAAAATATTTTCAAATTTGGTATAAAGCATCTTTGTAACAAGGGGTATATAAATTATAATTTTCAGGACTCCTGCACCCTTGGGACGTTAGGGGCGGGGTAAAAACTGCCAAAACTTTACCAATTTTCGAAAACAATTCTTGTCTACAACCCCATATCTTTAAGAAAAACTAATGCATAGCTGCATATCGATGTAGAGCAGGAAGGCCTCTACCAAAAGTGTAAATTTCACGATCCCCGGGGTAGAGGTTCTGACTCCATGGCGGGGCCAAATCGGAATATGAAAGGTGAAGGTAATGAACAGTGATCAATCTAATAACCCCTATAAGCAATACAAAATAGAGATTTGGGCAAACATGGACCCCTGGATATGCCAGAGGTAGGATCAGGTGCCTAGGAGGAGTAAGCATTCCCTGTCGACCGGTCACACCCACAGTGAGCCCCATATCTTGAACGGAGTTATCTGTCGTCAAAATAAGCGTGCCAAGAACGGCCTAACAATCGGTATGACACACGTCAGACAGCATTTGTCCCAATAATAGGCTGTGTTGGCAAACTAGATCGTTATAACTACCAGAGAATTTGCGAAATGCTGACTTTAAACGATACTGTTGGAACCCCCGTACCATCAACTTGTTTGTCAGTAGCCTGCTTCGATTTAAAAACTGACTATAAGCAGAACAAGCTCTTGCGTATCGAATCAGATGAGAGATATAAACATCATATGCAGGTGATAATGGAATATTGCTACATAAATATGGGAAGTTGACAATGGAGAAGCTGAAATCATCCTGTTTGTTATAAAGTTGAGTTGTTAGTTTGCCGTTAATATCTACTTTCAATAAAATATCATATATATAGTGTGTATGCGTAAACCATTTAGATAATATCATTGACCATTGACTCGATGAATTTGCATACGAATTTTAATTTATTCATACAAAGGCTGCACGCAAATAATGAGTCTGTTGGGTGAAAGTTGAGGTACTCTAGAGCATGGTTGTACTGTTCAAATGAAGTTTTCGACGACAGAGCCCTGAAACCCCGATCTTTGATAGTGGCATAAGAAAACACACACACTTCCATAAGCGTCGCCATTACTGATGACGCTTAGGGTATCGGGAATACTTACGGCAATTCCCATTGGTCCTCGATAGGTCACGTAAGGTCATGCATTTTAATGAGTTATGAGAAAATATAGGCGTTGTGTTCCACAGGAGGTATAGGAAGTGCGACCGACCGTGGATTTTCGACGATGTATTAAAACCAAATGCATATTTAGGAAAAGCAGAAAAGGATATACCAAAATTGTAAATTTCGCAACCCCAGGATTTAACTCTACGATGGATCTGAATTAGTCTGGTCGACAGGGGATGCTTACTCCTCCTAGGCGCCTGATCCCACCTCTGGTGTGTCCAGGGGTCCGTGTTTGCCCAACTATCTATTTTGTATTGCTTATAGGAGTTATGAGATTTATCACTGTTCGTTAACTTCACCTTTCATATCGTGTTAATGTGATATGTATCATATTACGTAAAGTCTTTCATTAGGATAGGCACATTCGGGGGCATTTAAGTTTTAGGAACACATCTTGTTTTATTTTGTTGATGAATATTAGAATTTAACTAGATAAACATAACAGGAATCTTTTCTAGATTCCATAGGCCTTGGGACTAGTGATACTTTAACTAACATTCAACCAATAATAAGGTTTATGGGTCTCTTGTTAATTAAATAATTCCATGGAACATGCATGGTTAATTTGATGTTTTGTTTTATTGAATCAGTTGACGTTTAAACATTAGATTTAATCCTGATTGTTATATAATTTTTATTTAAGTTGAGGGTATTACAAAATATTCATTGAATGAAATTCGTTGGACGTTTGCCCTCCTCATACGGCATCGCGTAATAGTTGCCTTCAGGTCCACCAAATCATTTGCTGCCCTCAGTAACTATGTACTGTTAAATACTTATGCACCAGCATTTCTGCCTAGAAAAACACTATAAAAAGTCGTGCGTGTATATCCAATGTTGAATCAAAATCGTAATCTCACTTTCAATTTGCGTTTCAAAAAGCACACCTTCATCATTCCAACGAGCAACTTGAGGAAAGAAAAGAAAGGGGGGAAAAAACCTGCGATATAGAAACTTGATATATACATATTACTTAAATTGATTTTTCTCTCCCCCCGTTTTGAATAGAAGAAATTAATACAGACGTGTTACAACATAGATTTGAAGTTGAATCGCAGCGGATTACCAGTTTACCACAGCTCACTGAAATGGAATAACATTGTATGGACTCTTGTGTACGTCTCTGGAAGTCGTGTACTTCTTTCCTAACTACATGCACGCACTATCTTACTATGTATAAATTTCATTGTCTTGTAGCAAAATCAGGAGCACAGTACCGTATTCTGCATGTAACATTAATACTACAATTTTAAAATCGCGTATGAATGTTTGGGCAGTTCAAACTCTGTATGTATATCAGCGATAGATAAAAGTTAATACTAAAGCCTTATTTTAAAATGCACTATGCACCCGCATTCCATTTCTGCTCTCTTCTTTATCGCCTTTTCTGCTATACCAACTGAACATGAACCTTGCACCACATATCTTAATGTAATCATTATTTTTTTCCTTTACAGAATAACTGACAGGAAAGGGACAGAATTACATACCGTGGTATATTCGTAAAGTAGAAACTGTTTTATAAAGGTTTGCTACCACCTGTGCAAACATTATCAAATAACCCTTGTACTTCTCGTCAAATAGAATATCACTCAATACGTGATTTAGTGCCATCTAACAAAAGATATAATGCATTGCAGACGTACCTCTTAACTCCTGTTTACCAAATAAAACAAAAAAGATCTGTAATTATTTAGTGATAAGTCAAACCAGGTGCGCGGTTTTGGGTTGTATGGGGTACGTCATAAATCATACCTGTTACTTTTCTCCCCAGATATCTCATGGGCATATCTCTGATTTACTACATCTCAAATTATAACGACTATCCATGTTTCGTTGTCTTGCAGAGAGCACTTTCCAAAACCCATTAAAGTTAAATTATCATTTCTTTCAATAAAACTGATTTATTGTAAGTGTCGTTTTTCTCTCAGAGTCTCCGGAGAGAAAAACAATTTTGCCTTATCGTATCTTAAAGCTATATTAGTTCTTCAGTAATGTTGCATAATAGCTTTCAGGTAGGAAAAAAGTGCGCCATAATACTATGCACTACAAGAGTTTACTGACATCCGGAAATGTTCCATAGGCGACCCCTGTTGACAACTTAAAGTAAGAAGGAACTGACTCTTCACCGCAACTTTCTGCATACATCTGAAAATTCGGACGATATATTACTGAAAAATTATTGAACACATAATTTCAATATTCGTAAAACATCTCGCCCACGTTGAACGTGGCGAAACTTTTGAGGAAATGGTTGAATTCGTTACGGCTGAAGGTCGGATTGGAAAATCTTTTGGTTTTCCTTGTCATGTTTAAACCATGCTACCATCAAAAGAAAATTCCTTAAAATGATCACCATTATTTGCTAAGTATTCAAAACAGTAGTTCATTGGTGATTTATTTGTACAGGTACTCACAAGTGACTCCACCACCAGAGCACATCGCCATAGATCTTTAACGCATGCTTCCAGGTGTTCGTTGTCAAGGGTGATTTATATAAGTTAAAGTCATATCCTTTATATAGATTTAGTATGCTGGGTCATTACTGGAAATGATCCAAGGACCCCTTCTCCAGCGGTCTTAAATGTTACCATCTACGTCACAAAAGCACTGCAAAGAGAAGCATCCCTCACATAAAAACGGAACGTCGAACCCGATGCAGTCCATCTCGTTACCGTATCCCCTCCAACTCCGTTGCGAGGGGATCATAAAAATGGTTTACTGGAATGGAAAAGACTGATCACCAAAACGAACGGTACCTGTTTTAAAACTTTAAGACATTTATCATCTGTACATCTTAATCGAAGATCTTCTATTGTGTGTGTGATTAACTTGAAAGCCATTCAGCATTAACTTCGCAGAACTGATCATGAGGTTAATCATGTATAAAGTATGGAAATAAACTTACTTAAAATATACAGAAATCTATGAGGTGTCACATAGCTTTCCTAATTAATCTATTTGCATTATTAACAGTATATAGTTAGTATGTCATGTGCATGTATATAGATTTAACTATAAAATGAAAAAAATTTGAAAATGTCACGAAAATTAGCGATAACCGTAAATAAAAACCCATTCTTGGAATTTTTCTAAATTAAGATATGTTAAAGAATATGTGTACACATAAATTGCATAGAAATTGAAATGAACTCCAGGTTGGGCGTTTTCAATAGTAAACTTTCCCGTAAAACCTCTACCCGATCAAATTTAAATTCCGTGCGATTTAATGTCTCAAATACCATATGCAGGCATTAGTATCGCAGAGTTCCTAAAATATTTGCATGCCTTGTAAAGGTCCCGATTAAGACTTTAATGTAAAATAGGTGTCCTGTCATTTATGGCTTAGAAAACAATACTCCGTAATGCTCTAGTAGCGTGCAATACTTATGTTGACAGAATTGAGCGTTTAATATTGACCGTCAGATTGCACTAGTAAATCCCTTTAGACACAGGTGTTCAAATAATATGGACAAGTTTAGATTACTCATCACCCTAATTACCTCTATTCCGTAATTAAAGGTTGAAGACAACATATCCTGAACCCTTTATCTCGTCATTTTCATGTGGATGTCAAATTTCATTAGGTGAACATGGGAGATTAAATATACACCGCGTTCTCCGCGATTATTGTCACCTGCAACGAATAAAGGAAGGGAAAAGACACGAATAACACAGGCCACGACTTGCTGCGATTCAACACCGCAAATCAAGCCTTACTCAACAATAGAAAAAAAACCTTGCAAATTGTATAACTACTGTACAGATGCTGTCTTCATACTACCTTATCAGTTTATACCAGTATTTTATATACAGGAAAAACGAACGCAAGCCATAATATGCAAGTCTAAAAAAGGTCAAACCCAAAGGAAACCACAGACTAACTATATGACACCAAATCATGATCCCATTGGCTGTCTCTAAGATCATCAACACTTCCCAGTAGTGAATTATGATCATTTACTCTGTCTGCTACATGACAGGAATTGGTATCATGATAGTAGTAAAGTATAATATGTTACAAATAACATTATATATATATATATATATATATATATATATGTGTGTGTGTGTGTGTGTGTGTGTGTGTGTGTGTGTGTGTGTGTGTGTGTATGTACATGTATATATATATGTATATATATATATATATATATATATATATATATATATATATATATATACTCTTTTTTCAGAGTAAAACTTACTAAAAACCTCTAAACACATTCTTGAAATATTTCGACCGTGTTACCGGTCTTCTTCAGTCGTGTTTATCTATCATAGCGACGTAACTATATATATAATTTTTGAAAACATATGGGGGTATGAACTGTAACGTTTCACACCGACATACTTCATGCAGCGAGTTAACCCTTCCTTGCCTGAAACGTATGCTGGCATGAAGTATCTCATTTCATACCCATATATATTTTGAAAATATTTATTTATTCTTTATATAAATTTACATTCTACTTTCATTTCTGTTGGGATTCTCAGCCGTTAAAATAGATATACTATATTTATCAAGATTCAAACACACATTATATACATGTATATTTCCAACGTTTTTGCCTTCGATATTTTAACAATTTCCTCATGAATGCGATGCAATGTGCGTATGAATCTTGATAAATTTTAATACTGCAAAATCCGAAAAGAAATGAGTTTTTGTCCTTTTAACAAGGACTGTAATACGTGGACCACAGGCATGTGTTTGTGAAAAACTTGACATTCTAGGTATAAAAAAAGGGGGGGTGCGTGTTTTGAAACCAATTTCTTAAATCTTGAAACATGAAAATATTTTATTCTAAACTAAAGCGGTAGTGATATATAGGCCTAATGAAATATTTGCAGTTTTATCTTCAGAATTAAGAGTCACCATTGTAGTTGATCTGAGTTCATATTCAACAGGGGACACCATCGGGTCTAGATAAAAACGTTTTCGTTTCATACCTTAATTCTGATTCACTGGTATAAATTTGACTACCTTTGTTGGGCGTTGATTAGGTGAATTTGTTGTTATATAACTAAGTAAATATAAATGATTTAGATTCGTTAATTAAGAACACTATATTTTTCTCGACTTAATGGAAAAGACCGAGCGTTATCCCGAATGGCTCCGGTGAAACTTGTGCATACGCAAGTTGACTTTTCCCCCATAGCATCCGGTTTCACTTCGCTTATATATTTGGATCTCTGGGTCCACGCAAAACACACACACAGAAGGGGGAGAGATTATTTCAGCGTATGAAGTATTCTTCGGGGTTTCTTTGTTTTTTAAAATACGAAAATTTGAAGAAGAAACTAAGATTGTGATCAGGAAGTTTATGCTCTCTGATAGATCAAAACGACCTTTTCTGGTGTTCACAGGTTCAACTCAATATTATCTTTGGGATGTTTATTCATGCAGGATTCCTTTCTTGACCAACCATGGATTTCCTAACATTTTTATCGACCAATCAAATAGCGTGTTTTAAAGCACGTACAGTATCGGCAAGTCAAATGTATTCTCTTAAGAGAAGTCGAGATGAAGGCTATGACTCTCGACTTCTCTTAATCAGCATCAACTACAATGTAAAAAAAAAAAAAAAAAAAAACAACCCGAGAATACAGTTTATCACTGTTCTTACTCACTGATTATTTTCTTTTTGAACTACCAACCCGTCGTTTTCAATTGGGAAAAAATATTTCCTCAAATTTGGAAAAATCGTTTATAGCAACTTACAATGAAAAAATGAGTTTTGAAGATTTTCTTCAATAACTACTACCTGATTTTTCTTTTCCCTGACTCATATCAGGAATTTATAATTGCTTGTAGACATTAATATCTGTCATATAAAGATTATATCTCCTTACAGCAAATTAGCGAATTTTACTGTCATTTTGTGTTTCGTATGTTCTGGTTTGATGTGTTATAAGGCACACTCCTTTGCTGATGAATGAAGAAACAGAGGAGGATGGCACGCCAAAAATTTGACAATATTTACAAAGAAACCTATTCCTTAATGTGAATTGTACATGAATACTGACTTTCATATCTCTCTGCACATAATTTTCGTCGGTCAAACTTCGCCAAAGGGGTTTTATGTATTGCTGAAATGGTTCTAAAATATCATAGTTACTTGCTGTGTGAATAAAATTGTACTTCTAACCCCTGTTTGCTTTTAAGTTGCTGTGACAATGAGATCGTACTTGGTGTCAATCCTGCTTGTTCAAGTTGTTGTGTTGATAATCGTACTTAATAAATGATGTCATACCTATTTGTTTTAAATTATTGTGTTGAAGAAATCATACTATAAACTATAGGTGTACTGCTTCTTGGCACTTAGTCACAGTCTTCTAACTGTCCCTCAGATAATTGAGAAGAACTTGACGTGAAAGTTGAATTTATGCGAAGTACATGTACTACTTTCGATTTCATGGTCTTCGGTTGAAAAACGAACTGATTTTAAAAAGCTCAACAGTATTTTTCCTTTTAACCATCTTAACATAGTACTTTACTTTGTGGGACATTTTTAAATTGGAGACATAAAATATTTGTGCAATAATGGATATACATGTATTCGTTTTTACCGTAAGTAGTTTACATATATTACGAGTTACATTGGATATATTCGTTTTTACCGGAAGTAGTTTACATCCATTACGAGTTACATTGGATATATTCGTTTTTACCGGAAGTAGTTTACATCCATTACGAGTTACATTTTGGTGGCGGGGATAGTTAATTTCGCACTAAAGGGCCGGGATTTCTTTAAAATGGAAACATCCCATATTTAAATGATATAACATGACACAAGTGTAAAATAAATTTCGGATAGATATCAAGTGTAGCCGAGTGCTAAATGAAAGAAATGATATACAACATGTATAGATTCACCATGATGCCTACCATATACATCTAGATGGGTGCAAATACGAAACCAAGACACATGGTCAGTTACTGAAGAAATTAAGATAAACCTACGTAGTCCAGCAAAAGGTCTGTAACTGAGAGGGAAGGTGGATGACCCCATAAGGTAGCTTTTCAAGAAGGGCAGACAGAGTTCTTGATTGTGCACAGTGTCTAAATCCCCTCGCACGTTACTCTGATGGGGTTTGGTTGGTGAGGATTTAGCCCAAATGAGAGAAAATCAAAGCGAGAAAGAGGCACCTGCTCAGAGCATGTTTTGTGCACCAGCATGTATGATGCCATTTGATTTAGGGTCATAATTTATTAACTACACCAATATGAAAAACAATTATTGACATAAAAGGGAAATATGATTTTTAATTCGTTTGTCATAACCCGACTTTAATGTATACCCCCTACCCACATGTTTCAAAACCAAAAATATGTACCCTGCCATATGCATATTTCTGTTCCTCGTGTTTTGGTAAGTTGTATATATAATTTTCTTTTGAAATTGGGAAAAATGGATTGCCTATTGGAAAAAAATCGCAAATTTTTGTGAGGGAAAACCACCGAATATCGGTGGTATTTTAGCGCCAAAAACCACCACTGGACTGTTGAAAAATTTATATAATGTGTTATAATGCAAATATGTTTATATCTATTGAAGGAATAACAAAAAACATACGAACCTGAACAGGTTTATTTATCAAAAGTAATAAATGTATGTATAAATTCATATCTTACAATGGCATTTTAGATAATTTCAAAATCTCGACATTTTGAAATACGGCAAAGTAAATTAGGACTTGTATGTCACAAATTACATAAAATGGTTAAAGCTATACATGTTACACTTTTTTTTCCGTGAAATGAATATTTATACAAAATAAGGAATCTTATGATGACTTTCATGGTAATTTACAAAAGGTTAAGGTTCACTTTTTGGTAAATAAGAGGGTGATGACATATTTTGCTTACAAATTTTCAAACATTCTCTTTTTTCAGAAAAGTGTAACAAAATTTTCCCATACAGGTAAGTTTTGTAAATATAATTTTTTTTTTTTACATATAATGTATGGGAAACTACTGAGGAAGAATGAATGCACTTTACATCTGACATCGTCATTAGATAATGATTTTAAAGTGAACACGATGCTTTCGTGACTTGGATTTTATTTCTCATTTATCTATGCAACATTATATATATACTACTCAAAATTTGATAAGGATCACTAGGTTATATGTGTGTAATTTACCACTATCATAACAAAAGACATAAATTTGACTCAGAAACGTGTTTACTCAGGTTATGAATGAAAATTCATGAACGGCATGAACTTTTATCAATACGGAATGCTT